>NW_006921848.1:3650939-3652237 GCF_000298275.1 Orycteropus afer afer | reverse complement strand
AAAATGTATTGCCTAAATTATTGATTTTCCGAGGTAGCTCAGTTAAGGAAACTTTAATACTTGGAATCAAATAGTTTCTAAGGGCTTTCCATCTCTCCAATCATTTCCTTTTGCTTCCTATTTTTAGACTATTTAATTGTTCCAAAGAAGAAGGTTTGAGAGGAACAGAAGGATAATTTCAATTTAGTCAGTTTTGCTATTTGTTAGCTCTGGTAAATGTTCTGGTGCAGAAGGTGATAGGAAATGATGATATTCACTAATTGTCTATGGATAATGCTAAGTGGCAGAATGCTCTGTCTGACAACAGAATGTTACATCTGTGGCTGTTTCTGGGACTCCATAATTATAATTCTATATCAAAAATAGGTTTATGTGAATGCCATGGGTTAAAAAGTCCATATGCACATCTGTGTATTTTAATTATCCATGCTGCAACTGTCTTGCATTATGGTGTATAAATAAGAGCTATTTTAAAAATCCATATCCATGTTCCCTAAAAGACTCCCCTTAAAAGAAAAAAATTTGTACAGCTCCTAATCACTCACTACAAAAGGAGTTTCCTTTTATTCTCTAAGTAAAATGTTATAGTTTCCCTGATAATTTCAGTTTGCTTTTTGACTGTGTGCCATTCCATCACAGGGTCAATGAGTTTTCCAAGTGGTACATGTTCCACATCAATTGACTAGGCATTCAGAACATGCTGAAAATTTTAAATGAAGAACAGTATATAATTGAAGAGTGAGGTCACATTTATGAATAGTAAGACTGAATATTTTAAAGATGCCGCTTTCCTCAATTGTATCATCTATTAAATTAACAAAATAGTAATTGAACTTCCAATAAGGTTATACATGAGAATTGATAAGTTGACTTCAGAAAATATATAAAAGACCAAGCTTCTAAAATTACTGAATACTTTCGTGGAGAAAGAGGAGAAAGAAAAAGAAGGATGGTTGATACCACAATAATAGAGATATTTGTTATAAAGTGTTAGTTTTTAAGACTGTGTCTTATTCGTGTAGTGATAAACAAACTGACACTTGCAACAGGATAGAAAATCAGAAGCTACCTGCAACTTTGACAGATGACAGAGAAGATCAGGCAGAGTAAGTCTTAGAAGGTGAATTATTCAATAAATAAGATTGAAATAATGGTTATCCACATAAGAGAGAAGAAGAAAATAAATCCCTATCTCATATCATGACAAGCGTCAACTGTAATAGCTCACATTTGAAAGACAGAAACTGAAAAGTTTTAAAAGCAATTATGTTTCTCAACTTGTCATTGGAAAATGTTTT
>NW_006921848.1:3649462-3650474 GCF_000298275.1 Orycteropus afer afer | reverse complement strand
AAGTAGGCATATATTTAAGAGAAACTTGAATCCAAATTTCCCTTCACCACTGTTCTTAGAAATGAATAATGGTAGCTATATACCCAATGACTGCACAATGAATAGCTAACTTGCTTTATTCACAAATTGTAATATTTTTTTAAAATCTCAAAATGAATGAAACAAAAGAAGAATAAAGAGCATGGATAACTATACATAGTGTGAAAATAATTATGATAAATTATTTGTTACTGATATAAATATGTAATTTTAAATCAAAGTATATAATACATACAAAATTTAAAATGGGGAGAAGGGGGAAGAATGAGGTTCTAGGGCAATAGGACAGAAAAAGAGCATATATGGGATGTAAATATTAGGAACATTTTTTACATTGGGATGGATTCTACATTCATAGGTGCTCATTCCATTATTAACACATATGATAAGAAAGCCATGAATGAAGCAGTTTAATTATGTGTCATAAACCCATGTTATGATTAAATCCAGTCATAAACCTTAGCTCAAAGAAAAAAACTAAATAATGAATTTATATTTCCTAGAATTCAAGAAAAACAAAAAACCACAGATTGAAAGAGTTCTTAGAGTGTGAGAGAGGTATATGTGGAAAAACTCACAAACGGAGACATTAAATTTGAATTTAAGATTATCAAAGAGAGATAATTTCTGGAGATATACAGGAAGTAAGAAGAGATTGCCCAAAAGGAAATAACAAGCTTCTTGATTGCACACTCTTCAATAGCAACATAGGATCTTGGAAATAACTTTTTTAAAAGTATTGATAAAAAGTAAAATTTTAAACTTAAAATATTTATTCAATCATATAGTTATTCACTGTGATGGCATAATAAAAATACTCTCAGGCATATAAGTCCTGGGAAATTTGTCACTAAAAACATACACTGGTAAGGTGTTAGGAGGAAGGACTCAAATATGAAACACCTTGAGAGACTACTACAATAGGTACAGTGACTGATTGTGATAAGCTATTCAGAAAAGATTATTGTTACTT
>NW_006921848.1:3615096-3624966 GCF_000298275.1 Orycteropus afer afer | reverse complement strand
TTACAATTGCTTAAACCACACAGAATTGTGGTCCAGCCAAGTTGACACACAGCTCCAATTATCACACCTTCCATTACCAAATTACTTTTTCTTTGTAAGATTTTGTATATATAATGTTTTTTCACTAATGGAACACATGCTGAATCATTGAGTTTCTTAAAATTTTTGTTAGATATGATGGATTTTGATAAACATTATATAAGACATATATGTCTTAATGGACTCTAGTGGGATGAGGCATGGAAAAAATAATTCATTTGAACATGACCTAATCCCAAATCCCAAACCTTTCTAATAACACCCAGAAAACAGTAAATATACTCACAAGCCCAAGTTTGCTGTACAGAAAACCAAAGAGATAAAAGTTTTACACAATCACTCCTTCAGGATACACCACTTTATACAGTAACCTCTCAACACAGGAATATGTCACTGACTAACTTCCAACTTATGCAGTTGTGTAAGTCCCTGCCCCGACTAGAGTATGTATTATGTGTGGGGGCAAAAATCCTCTCAAAAACCCCCAGAGGTGGAAAATGTAAGTTATACATACCACATACAAAAGAGTTAAAAATCACACCTAACATTCATGGAGCTGCTTTCCCTAAAAAACATTTTACTTTCTTATGAAACACCTCATCCAGAGTCAACAGTTTAGATACATCTGACTCCTTAAACATCATTTTTCATCAAACTAACCTGGAATGTGCTTCTTAAATCACCACTTCATGCTAGTAAATCATGTCTATCATTGGATATGTTGGCTGCTTTGTGCTACCTTTTCTCAATTAATACTTGTTGAACATGGAAACCCCTGAAACCATAAATCTTCATTCCTTCTGTGCACAACATCCAGCAAGAATTGTCCTTCATAGTTTATTCAAACATAAAATTAGTAATGTTTTGTTGTTGTTTATTTTGTTTTAAAATAATAATAATGACAATTGCTTTGTTTTATTTTTTCTGTGAAAGTTTACAAAGCAAATTAGGCTACCCCTTGACAATTTCTATACAAATTGTTTATTGACATTAGTTACATTTTTCACAAGATATCAACTTTCTCTTTAGTTGTATTCTGGTTGTTCCATTTCCACTGCTCTAACTTTCCTGTCCCCTTATTAGCTCATTGTTGCTTTACAGTAATTGTCGACCTTTAGGCCTCATAAAGATGACTTTTCAATGGAGTACCATATCACCAGGTAATATTCTTTATTTGTGCATCTATCTGTTATTTTCTTAAATGTAACATCTGAGACAGTTTTGGTTCAAGGTTTAAGGAGTATCTCAGAGGGATAGTGTTAGGAGTTCTCTAGTCTCAATTGGTCCAGTAAGTCTGGACCAGTTTCTAAGAATTTCCATTCTGTTCCACATTTTTCTGACATTCTATCAAGATCCATCTGTTGTTGTCCTGATCAGAGGTCAGTAGTAGTAGCCAGGCACCATCTGTTCTTTCCTGTCTCAATGTAAATGAGGCTGTGGCTCATGTAGGCTATTAGTCCTATAAACTAGTTTCTTCTCTGAGATTTTGGTTTCAGTCTATTTTGCTCCAAACCAGTAGAGACCAATAGTTGTATCTTGGATGGATGCTCACATGCTTTTAAGACCCTAGATACTACTCACCTCACTGCTGTTGTTGTGGTTAGGCATCGCTGAGTTGGCTCCAAATCATAGTGACCCTGTGTACAACAGAATGAAACACTGCCTGGCCCTGTGCCAGCCTCACAATCCTTCCTAAACCTGAGCCCATTGTTGCAGCCACTGTGTCAATCCATCTCTTTGAGGGCCTTCCCCTTTTTCCTTGACCTTTCTCTTTACCAAACATGATATCCTTCTCCAGGGAATGGTTCTTTCTGACAATATGAATAAAGTAGGTGAGATGAAGTCTGGCATTTCCTGCTTCCAAAAAGCATTTTGGCTGCACTTCTTCCAGGAAAGATTTGTTAGTTCTTCTGGTATTCCATGGTTGAGTGAAAAATTTCTCTTAGAAAGATCAGCACAAGGCCCATCCCCATGAGGAGGAGGTTAAAGATGTCATAAATATCCAAACTACCGTGTCACTCCATCATTTCAGACATTAACTCCTCCTCCTCCTCCTCTCAGTAATCTCCTTCCTGTCTGAAGGTTCTGTACTTCTCTGGAATATCTCATAGAACTCGCAGACACCCAAGGGATCATCTCACATAGTGTGGTGGGGGCTGGGAGGTTGGCAGGCTGGCAACTCCAAGGTCTGTAAGCAAGTCTGGAGGATCCTCCCAATTCTCAGGGTTTGATAAACCTAAATCAGCAGATCACATGATGGCTGCTGTCTCAGATCCAGTGGTGAGATGATGATAAGCCAAAACAAAGAATTGGAGCAAGAGAGTGAACCTTCCCAGAAGATTCCTATATATACCTTCAAGGATGCTAGGGGTGAAGATTTGAGTTACCCCCTCCACCAAGGTAGAACTCAAGATATATCCCACCTGTTTTGGTTACTTCATGCTGCTCCCACAGAAATATTCCAAGTGGATGACTTTAATATTCAGGAGTTTAAAAGCAGCTACTCAAGGAAAATTCCACCACAGAGTTGATTGCCAGTCATTATAGGGAATAACTACTACCAGCTGCCCAGCCAAGATAACACATGACCTTAACTACCACACCACCCTAAATAAGCATGGATGATAGGATTTATGATATATCACAAAATGGAGGACGATGACTAGAAGGGCCACATCAAGCAATTCACCACAATGGTGCTTTCAGTATTGTTCACCACCACAACAAGTCAAAAGCATCAACTCTTCTTCTGTCTTCCTTATTCCAGCTTTCATATGCATATGAGGCAATTGAAAATACCATAGCTTGGTGTGGGGCACATTAGTCTTCAAACAGATATATTTTCTCTTCAGCACTCTCAAGAGGTCTTGTTGCAACAGATTTGCCCAGTGCAATACATCATCTGATATCTGAACCGCTGATTCCATTGATGTTGGTTGTGGAGCCAACTTGTATGAAATCTTTGACAACTTCATTCTTTTCTCCATTTATCATGATGCTGTTTATTTGTCCAGTTGTGAGGATTTTTGTTTTCTTTATGTTGAGATGTAATTCATCCTGCAGACTATAGTGTTTAATCTTCATCAGTAATTGTTTCAAGTCATCCTCAGTTTCAGCAACCAAAGTTGTGTCATCTGCATATAGCAGGTTGTTAAATGAGTCTTCCTCCAATCCTGATGCCAGGATGCCTCACCTCACTATGACGCAGACTATGAACTTTATGAACTATATTATACCAATTGATTGAGTTGTCCCATGAGACAAATGTCATAAGCCTTCAAACTTAGAAAATCAGTCTTGCAAGGTGTTTGTTTATGTCTGCGAATTATCTGTAATTGTGTCCTTTAGGAATATATATGGGAGCTCTGGTAGCATAGTGTCTAAGGCACTTGACTGCTAACCAGAAGGCTGGCGGTTCAAACCCACCAGCCACTCCTTGGAAGGAAGATGGGGCAATCTACTTCCATAGTGATATTGCCTTGGAAACCCAAGGATGGGTCATTATGAGTCAGGTCCGACTCAAGGGCACATAACAACAACAGGAATATACATGCACAAAAAGACGTATCTGTAAGTACACATACATATAAAAACTAAAAAACTCACTGCTGTTAAGTTGATTTGACTCATAAGCCCTCTCCTTGGGTTTCCGAGGTGGTGTCTCTATGGAAGTAGATTGCCCGATCTTCTTTCTGAGGAGTTAGCAGTCAAATGCCTTAGGCACTATGCCACCAGAGCTCCCCAAAAGAGATACTTCTATGTGTGCACACATATGTACACGCCTGTGCCCACTGTGCATACATACTCATACATATGTGACTATACATTTGTTTTCTGGAATAAGTAGTGGTTGTGAGGTTGTTATTCCTAGAAAGAAGAGTCTGGTGGTACAGTGGTTAAAGTATTCAGCCATTAACTAAAAGGTCAGCAGTTAGAACTACCAGCTCTGTACAGGAGAAAGATGAGGTAGTCTGCTTCCATAAATATTTACAGCCTTGGAAACCCTATGGAGAAGTTCTATTCTGTTCTATAGGGTCATTATGAGTTGGTATGGACTCAGGGGCAGTGGATTTGGTTTTGGATTATTTCTGGAAAAGTTCTCATACCTTAGGTCTGCATTCATCTCACCCAAGAAGAAAACCAAAGCTCAGAGAATTTAATTCTCTAGTTGAGTATTTCCACATGATATATATGAACTTCTCCAGACCCTCTCTTTCCCTTTCTTTTTCTTTTGATAACTTTATTGAGATATAATTCACATTCTATAAAATTCTCTCATTTAAAGTGTACTATTCAATGTTTTTTTTCATATATTCACAAAGTTGTACAACTATCACCACAATCAATGTTAGGACACTTTCATCACCTCAGAAAACCAGTGGCCTGCTCCTCTTGGGATATACTGAAGCCCTCAACTAGGATCTGAGTAAAAAGGAAGCTTGATTGAATCTGCCTGGAGGGGAATTTCCAGCACTTTTAGCTGAGTAGGCTGGGAGAGGAATAGAATATGACTCAAGTGTCTGTGAAATTTAGTAGGTTTTCTTAAATAAACATTTCTCCATTTGTTGTATGCCTTTAGGAGGATTCCAGAAACTTTAAATGGTTGCTTTTAAAATAATTTTCATCAACTATTCTTGCTTTGCTGGGGAGTGGACCCACAGAACTCCTCATATCACCATTCCAGAAGTGGAACTCCATAAGCATCCTTTTGATTTTTCAAATTTAGCTTATTCAAGGCCATCTCTTCTTTTGCAGGCCTGCCTTGCTTTCCTAGCCCCATCCTTCCCTTGTTTGTCTCCATGACTTTGTAGGGACCATAGAGTTTATTGTTATTTTTTAAGAACATTGTTCATCATTACAATGTTAGGCAATTAAAAATTACAGCCAAAGATTTTAAAAAATCATAAAGAAAATTAGTGTTTTCTTTTATATAAAGAAACACTGATCACTCCTTGGTACACACCCTAGAGACCTAATAATAGTGACACATAAATATATGTTTATTGTGGCATTACTCACAGTATCAAAAAGATGGAAACAATGTAATTGTCTGTCAATGGACGAATGGATGAACAAAATGTATATACGTACAGTGGGATGCTACATAGCTATAAAGAATGAGCTCACAAAAAATCTAGTAACATGGATGAATCTAGAGGACATTATGCTGAGTGAAATAAGTCAATCAGAACAAGGCAAATATTGTATGATCCTGCTTTTATAAAAGGACAAAAATAGGTATACACACAGAAATCAACATTCTTTGATGGCTACCAGGGTTGGGAGAGGAAGAGAGGAGGAATCACTCTCTAGGCAGTAGTAGACACTTGTTGTTTTTGGTGATTGGGAAGGCAACACCAAGTGTGGCTGAAGTGTGAACAACTTGACCAAGGTTAATGATGGTATTAAGAAGTACACACAAAGGAGCTCTAGCAGTGTCGTGGTTAAGGTATTTAGCTGCTAACCAAAAGGTTAGTGATTCGAACCCACCAGCTGCCCCAAAGAAGAAATATGAGGTTGTCTGCTTCCATAAAGATTTACAGCCTTGGAAACACAATGGGGTTCATTATGAGTTGGAATTCACTAGATGCCAATGAGTCTGTTTGTTTTATGGATTTAAAAAGTACGTAAGAATAAGCGGTGTTACTGGTAAATGCTATGACATATAAAATTCTGCAATAGCAGTAACAACCAAAAAAAACATGAGTGGTAGATATGTATGCATATATGTGTATGACAAACACAACAAAAACGCACTTCCATCAAGTTGGACATGACTCATAGAGACCCCTCCTTGGGTTTCCAAAGTGGCATCACTACAGAAGTAGATTGTCCAAACTTCCTTCTGAGGAGTGGCTGGTGGGTTTGAACCACCAGCCTTCTGGTTAGCAGTCAAATGCCTTAGGGACTACACCATCAGAGCTCCCATATATGTGTATAGAAAGTTAAATGTACATATATATCCGTGTGTGTGTGTGCATATATAGGCATATGTGTAGACATATGCATGCACATGTTTGTGTGTGCTGCACACATATTCATATATATAATAAAGTACACAGAGGGCATATTCACAGATACTTCCAAGACATAACCAAGCACCTTGCAGGATTGATTTACTGGGTTTGAGGACTTAGGACCATAGAGTCTTGGAACACCTGGGCCAATTGGCACAACATAGTCCACAGAGTTTAGTATTTGAGGTCTTGAAAGCTTGTAAGCAGTCATCTAAGATACAAATGATGGATCCCTATTCACCTGGAGCAATAGACAAAAAATAAAACCAAAGACTCAAAGAAGAAATTATTTTACAGGACCAATTGCCTACACAACCTACAGCCTCATCTATCCTGAGACAAGAAGAACTAAATGGTGCCTGGCTATCACTACCAACCATTCTGACCAGAGACCCAATACATGGTCTGAAATAGAACAGGAAGAATTTGTAGAACAAAACTCAAATCTGTAAAAAAAAAAAAAAGAGAGAAAGAAAGAAAGAAAAGGCCAGAATTCATGGACCAGTGGAAACTAGAGGAATCTCGGAGACTATCATCCTGAGATACTCTTTAAACTTTGAAATGAAACCACTCCCAGAGGTCACCTTTAAGCAAATTAGATTGCCTTATAAAATAAGTAATATCACCCATTAGTACTATACTTCTCTGGTGCATAGCATTTGCCTGTTAACCACTTCTTGAAAGGAAGGTTGGCCAATCTACTTCCATGTGATACCACCTTGGAAACCCAAAGAGGGGTCGCTATGAGTCAGGTCTACCTCAATGGCACATAAAAACAACCACCACCTTTAAATTTAAAAAAAAAAAAAAAAAATCTACATGATACCACACAGTCAGCATTTACCATAAAGCAAAGATTAGAGAATTGCAGGGACACGGGGCGGGGGGGGGGGGAGGTAGGGAAGCTAGATGAATGGAAATGGAACAATCAGAACAGAAATAGTGACAATGTTGACACATGTTAAAAATGTAACTAATGTCACTGAAAAATATGTATGCATGTTGTTTTTGTTGGTTGCAGCAGAGTCAATTCAAGAGACAAAAACACTGCCCAATCCTGTGCCATCCTCACAAATGTTGCCGTCCTTGAGCCCATCATCACAGCCACTGTGTCGATCCATCTCATTGAGGGTCTTCCCCTTTGATGCTGAGCTTCTACTTTACCATGCATGACATCCTTCTCTAGGGACTGGTCCTTTCTGATAACATGACCAAAACATGAGAAATGAAGTTTCACCATCCCTTCCAAGACAGATTTGTTCATACTTCTGGCAGTGTATGGTATATTCAATATTCTTCACCAACTTCATAATTCAAATGCATCAATTCTTCTTTAGTCTTCCTTATTTATTATCCAGCTTTCACATGAATATGAGGCTATTAAAAAAACATGGCTTGGGTCAGGTTCACCTTTATCCTCATGGACATCTTTGTTTTTTAACATTTTAAAGCGATCTTTTGCTGTAAATTCGCCCAGTGCCATATGTCACTTGATTTCTTGACTAATACTTCCATGGGTGTTGATTGTGGATCCAAATAAAATTAAATCCTTGACAACTTTCATCTTTTCTCCATTTATCATGATGCTGTTTATTTGTCCATTTGTGAGGACTAATATGTGTAGAAATTGTTAAATGGGAATCAAAAAGAAAGAAGCAAAAGAAACACTGGTGTTGTTTTGTGGTTTCTGATTTTTTTTTTAATTTATAGAATTTTGAATCAGAATACAATTTTCTCTAAGCACTGATGCTTACAAGCTGATTAATTGTGGGTCAAGAAATAGAGTATTGCCAAATCTACTATTTGTCTAACCAAGGCCCTACTACAAAATACCTTCTTTTCCCTTAAAGATAACTAATATTCAGATCATATCTTTGCTTGTATAGATTCGTCACTAAATGAGTATTCATTTCTAAATCTACAGTGTAGTCTTGATTTTTGAACCTTAAAAATGGTCTTATACACTATTTATGAATTGGATCGTGTCCTCCAAAATATGTCAACTTTGCTGGGCCATGATTCTCAGTATTGTGTAATTATCTTCCATTTTGTGACTTGATATAAATATGGTATGTGTTGCAAATTTTCACCTCAGTGATGTTAATGAGGCAGGGTTAGAAGCAGTTATGTTAATGAGGCAGAATGCAATCTATAGGATTAAATTGCATCTGGAGTCAATCTATTGTTGTTGTTGTTATGTGCTGTCCAGGCGGACCCGACCCCTCCTTGTGTTTCTGAGACAGTTATCACTATGGAAGTAGATTGCTTCATCTCCCTTCCGAGGAGTGGCTGGTGGGTTTGAACCTCCAGCCTTTTTGAAGTATAAAAGATATTAAACAAGCAAGCAGAGATCAGAGGCACTGCCAAGAATGAAGAGCTGAGAACAGAGCATGTCCTTTGGATCCAGGGTCTCTGCACTGTGAACCTCCTAGACCCAGGGACAAATTGATGCCAAGACTATGGATGTTGAAAAGAGATAAGGTCCTTCCTCCTGAGCCAAAAGAGAAAGATTTTCTCTAGAAATGGCATCCTGGATTTGGACTTCTAGACTCCTAAACTGTGAGAAAAAATTTCTGTTTGTTAAAGCCATCTATCTACTTGGGGTATTAGTGGCACTAGGTAATTAAGACATATACTATATATTCTTTTGTATACAACTTCTTTTGCTTACAACTAAGTTTTTATTATTATTCATCTTATCCATCTATCCACATGTATAACACAGTTTGTAGATACTCATCAGGGTAGAGAATTTTATTGTACAAAATTTATTTATTCATTCTATAATTGATGGACATAGTTGTAAGCATTTTTTTCTTTATAATATTTAGGCTACAATAAATACTGCTGCTATGTCCATCCCTATACATATACTTCTACATATACACTAATTTCTATAGAATAAATAACTAGAGTGAAATTTTTGGAGCAAAGGGTGTTTATTTCTTCAAGTTTATTCCACACAGCAAGCTATGAGTACCTGTTAATCCACATTCTTCCTAACAATACTTGGTATTATCAGATTTTCAATTCTGCTATTTTGGTTATTGATTTCTCTTTTAAGTTTTCTTGTGGCAACTAAGACTCAGTGATGTAAAATAAACTTACCCCAGGGGTTAATACTAACTTCAAGTAGTGATTCTGCTTTCCCCATTCAAATAAATAATGCATTATTATTTTTTCTAGATGAGGATTTTTTGAAAGATAAAAATGGTAGAAATATGTATCATGCTACAGGGGTAGAAGTAAAGGACCTACACAGAACCTTCTTTAAACCATTATCTCTTCCAACCATCTGGTTCTGCATCTACAAATTAAATAATTATTAAAAAAGTAACCATTTTACTCATTCCGAGATAGAATTTTTTTTTTCCTGATGTGAAGATTTCTGAAATTGAATTATGTCCTAAAATCAGTGGCCTCTTTTAATGGATGATGGTGACATGACAGTTTTGAAATAGGTGTCATTGCCTGTTTGTGTGTGAACCAGATCATAAATCATTGCTATTTTTTCACTTTAATTGAATTATATTTTGAGGATAATTGCCATAAAAATGTTTTCAGACATATTATCCTATGAATTATCATTAAAATGAAAGTTATTGTATACCCAGACCCCAGTATCAAACTTTGCTGAATTGATCCCAATAACCATAAGAAAATTGTAAAGACAATAGCAGAACACTTTTTCTTAGTTCCCTTGATAGTCTAGAGGATGCCATTTTTTTTGGAAAACATAAAATTGATGACTTTAGTCTTAATGGAAACTAAAATCCAATTATAAATAATGCTGTTGCTATTGCTGTTATGTGCC
>NW_006921848.1:3600903-3614326 GCF_000298275.1 Orycteropus afer afer | reverse complement strand
AAATAAATCTAGATATATCTATACCTATTTATATAGATATAAATAGATAAAGACATTTTTCTATATATGCAAAAAGGGCATGAGGCAGCATCTTCTGACCTCCTCTAACTTCACAAGAGGAAGACAGAATCACCATCAGCATCCCATGGTTTATTCCTATGAGGCCAGACATATCACCACCCTCCAGCCTTTTATCAATTCTGACCCCAATCATCCCTCCCACGACAGTCACTACTTCTCTGCTGGCTTAATTTGTTGCAATGGTCACACAGAACTCACAGACAATACTCACGATTATGGGGGTTAGTAAGGAAGTAACAGGCTACAATTCAGGTTAAGGAACTGGCTCAGGATACAATTCTTTGATTAGAACAGTCTCCCTTCTGCTGTGTCCTCAGACATACCTCTCTGGCCCTTGCCTTCTCGGCTTGGCCTCTGCCCTGCTTGGGCAAGTGTTACTAAGTTCTTCTTGCTCTGCAGATAGGTATACCTACATGCACCCCACTCCAACATCAAGCCTCCTGCCTAAGGGCACTCAGGTTTCTTGCTCTGCAGGCCAGATAAGCCTGCTGCTGTGTCTCATGCCTCTTGGTTCCACTGCTGCCATCTCTGCTGGTGAATCTCTCTGCCGGGGCAGCTCTTTGCCAGGGGCATCTCTCTGCCAGGACATCTTCCTGCTGGGGCTTCTCTGCCAAGGAGGTCCAGTGCAGGGATCTCTGGTCCAAGGACATGCCCTACTTCACCTCCAGCTCTTCTTTCTTGATGGCATTGAGAATCCCCCTCTGTCTCTAGGAAGGCTCATTTTAAGCTAGGCAGAGTGACAAAACTAACCAATCCCAACATGAGAATTCTGCACACCTTATTTGCATGATCCCACCCAGTAATCCAGTGGGAGTTACAAAGACTAGGGCTAGAAAAGCCATACCAAGTAAAAAGCAATTCACTCCACTGCAATATATCTATATCAATATAAATATATATATATAAATATATATATATATATATATATATTGTGTGTGTATACAAAAAACACAGCAGAACCTACACTAGAGGAAATACCAAAGGGTATTCTTTAGCCTAAAAGAAAATGGTCCCAGATGGAAGGTCTGAGATGCACCAAGTAATGAGAACAATGGAAAGGGATAATGTGAGGGGAAATCTGAATAATATTGTATAAATATTGATGGTGTGAAACAATAATAATAACATTATCTCATAGGTTCTGAAAGAGTAGTAAATTAAATGTGTGGCAAAATGGTGCATAATTTATCAGCAAACTAAAACACAATTCATATTACATCTCTATAAGAATGTAAAATCAAAATCTGTAGAGAAACCACTAAGAGAACAGTAAAATAATGTACAACTCATATATTAATATAAAGTGAAAACATAAAAATTATATGAAGGAAAATATAGATCAAAATAGCATAATGAATTTGAGGGGGGTGGAAGTGGTCTTGAAATCAAAATGCAGACTCTTCTTACTCGCTTGCCCTTGATTCAAGGTAACATTGTGTTACTTGCATTAGCTACTCAGGTGCAAGTGGAGAAAATGAAAACAGAAGGCAAAGAACTGCTGACTGGTGGTGCAGGTCCAAGCCACCATCCCTGACTGTTGTAAATGCAAAATATAATGGAACAAGAGAGCAAGACATGAGACCAAAATACACAGACCCTGATAAAAATCTTATTCAAAGGAAACAATGCCAATGAAGTTTAAATGACTTCTTCCTAATTATCTTGTCATTCAGCATTGGTCTATCACTCATTGGTAATGTAATTGTCCAATTTTCCTCACAATAATAATTCATTCTTATTGCCTGGAGAGATAGTTAGTTTATCAGACATGTGAAGTTAGGGTACCACAAAATAATCACTATCATTTACAATTGTCTCTCCTGTTGATTTTTAAGTGAAAGCCATATTATAGGATTTCCCCTCACAAATTAATCAGAATTCATTTAGTAGGCTAAAAACTGTACACAAGATATCTTCTGGTATTTGCTCATTTATTCAATTGATCATTATTAAAAAGGCAGGAGTCTAACAATCAGTCCATGTTAGATCTTCACAAATATTTGGTGTGTGTATACTTAATTATCCTACTTTAGTGAACCGAAACATCTGTTTAAGACATGCAAATAGTGCTCCCCAGTGTGAAGGTGGGTAGCAGTTCTAAGTGGCTGACTAATTTAATTCAAACTCATCACTTTGACACATACTTACAAAAATAGATGCCAACTAGTTAGATATTTAGCAATCCACCAAATCAGACATGCTATTTTCAATACATCTGCTATAAGAAATGTGTTATCGTGGATGACGTTGAAAGCCTTAGGTCTTTGTAACATTGAGTGTTTCATCAGTTAAATTATATCGAATAACATTTTCCATTATTCATGGCACTTCTAGTAATGTAAAATTCCAAATATTATACTGGTTTATTCAGTTACTATTTGGAAACTTTACTAGTAATTTGGATTTTGTGCACTGCATAAAGAAGAAATTAACAACAAATAAGGATACTTTACTTCGGTATCCTACTGATATCTTATTTGAGGTATGCAAAATGGGCGTTCAATTGCAAATTCCACACCAAAAATCAAATCAAACCCACTGCTATTGAGTCAATTCCAACTCATAGCAACCCCCATTGGATTTCTAAGATGGTAAATCTTTATGGAAGTAGGTTGCCAGTCTTCCTTCCATGGAATGACTGGTGGGTTTGAACCACCAATCTTCTGGTTAGCAGTAAAATGCCTTAGGCACTGTGATATATATAAATTAAATTAAAACAAGTTTATGAAAGCCAAAGTATGACCTTGAGTATCTCTCACCTTAATTTAGAGACCATCAGAACATAATTAAAGCAGTGAATACTAATGACCAAAGACCAGATAAGTTGTAAGATGACATCAAATATAAAGAAAGTAGAAAAATGTCATTAAAAAGACAAGAAAGAGATAAAAGACTAAAATTATGTCAGAAGAGATTCTGAAACTTACTCTTGAACACAGAGTATCTGAAGTGATTTGATAAAATGATGATGTAAAAGAGCTGAACAAAAGATTTCAAATGGAAGTTTGAGAAGATACAGTAAAATATTATAATGAAATGTGCAAAGTCCTGGAGTTAGAAAAACAAAAGAGCATTTCTCAAGCTGAAAGAACTGAAGAAAAAATTCAAAACTAGAATTGTAATATTGAAAATTCCATGGTTAGCACTATACGTTGTTGCTGTGTGTGTTTTGAATAAATTCTGACTCACAGTGACACTATAGGACAGAGTAGAACTGCCCCATAGGGTTCCCTAGTCTATAATCCTTATGGGAGCAGATTACCAGGTCTTTTCTCCTGCTGAGCCATTGGTGGGTTCCAACCACAGACTTTTCAGTTAGCAGCCAAGCACTTAGCTGTTGTACTAGCAGGGCTCTTTAAGCACTATATGTAACTCATTTAATTCTTAAAAAGTGGTAGATACTGACATTGCCTTATTTACTCATGAGGAAATTGTAGTACAGAAAAGTTATGTAATTTTGCCTAAAATTGAAGAGTGTATTATAAAAGAGAAAATTAAAACTCAGAGTTTAAGTAACTTGTTCAAGATCACAAAGATCAGAGTCAACTATAAGGCTGTTATAATCAACAACATAATCTATTCCACTATACAATACAACATTGCCTTACAGAGAAACGCAAAGGGCTTATTTTAAGAGTTTTCCCCTCAAAGTCCTCTAGGAAAACTGCCCATACCCAAGCCATCTGAAGACCAGTAGGTATACTGGTAGGTATACCAGTATACTTTAGCTAGTATACTATACAGTATACAGTAGGTATACTTTATAACACAATACCTCACACCAATGTCTAGTTGGATCAGGAATGGCACCTGGGACAAAGGTGGCCCATTCTTAACCTGAAAAGTTATTAACTATATGTTATAAGGCTTGGATTATCTATGCTAAGAAATTTGGAAGACAACTACATACCTAGCCAACTGACTGGAAGACATATATATTTGTGCCCATTCCAAATAAAAATGATCCAATAGAATGTGGAAATTATCAAACAATATCATTAATATCATAAAGAAATAAAGTTTTCCTGAAGATAATTGAAAAACGGTTGCAGCAGTATGTCAAAAGGACTGCCAGAAATTCAAGCTGGATTCTGAACAGGATGTGAAACTAGGGATCTCATTACTGATATCAGATGGATCTTTGCTGAAAGGCGAGAACAGCAGAAAGATGTTTACCTGTGTTTTATTGACTATGCAAAGGCATTCAACTGTGTGGTTCCTATCAAATTATGAATAACATTTTGAAGAATGGAAATTTCAGGTCACTTAATTGTGCTCATAAGCAACCTGTATATTAAAAACAAGAGGAAGTTGTTTGACGAGAACAAGGTGATACTGCATGGTTTAAAATCAGGAAAGGTGTGTGTCAGGGGTGTGTCCTTTCACCATACTTATTCAATCTTTATGCTAAACAAAGGCATATTGCCTCAGGCATTTGAGTGCTAACCAGAAGCCTGGCAGTTCAAACCCACCAGCCACTCCTCGGAAGGAAGGTTGGGCAATCTACTTCCCTAGTGACACTGCCTCAGAACCCAAGGAGAAATCGCTATGAGATGGATGCAACTCTACAGCAGTGGGTTTTTTATGCTAAACAAATAATCTGAGACCTGGACTATACAAAGAAGAATGTGGCATCAGGATTGGGGGAAGATTCATTAACAACCTAGGAAATGCAGATAACACAACCTTGCTTGCTGAAAGTGAAGAAGACTTGAAGCATGCACTGATGAAGATCAAACACTACAATCTTCAGTATACATGACACCTGAACACAGCGTAAACAAAAATCCTCACAACTGGACCAATAAGACATGTCATGATAAATGGAGAAAACATTGAAGTTGTCAAAGATTTCACTTTACTTGGATCCACTATCAACATCCATGGACATAGCAATCAAGAAAGCAAACAACCTATTGCAGTGTCAAACCAAACAACCTATTGCAGTGTCAAACCTGCTGCAAAGGGCCTCTTTAAAGTGTTAAAAAGCAAAGTTGTCACTGTGGACCAAGGTGGATCTGACCCAAACCATGGTGTTTCAGATCATCTCATATGCATGTGAAAGTTAGGCAATGAATAAGGAAAACTGAAGAAGAACTGATGCATTTGAATTATGATGTTGTTGAAGAAAGTTGAATATACCATGGATTGTCAAACAAATTTATCTTGGAAAAGGTAAAGCCAGAATGCTCCTTAGAAGTGAGGATGGTCAGACTTTGTCTCATGTACTTTGGACATGTTATCAGGAGGGACCAGCCCCTGGAGAAAGATATCATGCTGGGAAAATTTGAGAATTAGGCAAAAAGATGACTCTTAAGGAGATAGATTGACACAGTGGCTATAACAATAGGCTCAAACATAGCAAAGATTTTGAGGGTGTTGCAGGACTAGGCAGTGTTTCATTCTGTTGTACAGGAGGTCCCTATGAATTGGAACTGAGTCCACTGCACCTAACAATACCAACAAATATATACAGAAAAATAAAACGTTGCTTGCAATCTCAGATAGCCAGAAGAACCTTGGCATTTAAAAGCTCTTCGTATGGCTCACAGTCAATAAAATTATGGCAAAAAGTATATTTTTCCCACATCTATTTTTGTATATAAATCTAAAATAATAACAGTTTATACACAAACTGTAGGGAATTGCTTAAAAACGTGCTTATCAAAATTGATAAATATTTACAGATTGTTCCCTACGTCCAACTTATCATCAGACATCTCTTCCGTAAATTTTGATAATCCCTAAATCTTTATAATCAGCTGAATCTAATGCTGTTATCTCACTTATACAGAACACCATCATTGCTTTTTTATTTACTTAATTTTAAAACAACCTCTTCTTTTGCTTTTGCTCTTCTCAATTTTTGTTGATAATGATAGTTGTTCAGGAAATTACTCTTTTTCTTTAAAATATCTCTATGTAAAAGTAATTATTACATTTCTGACAGTCATTGATATATGACATGCTAGAGAAATGCCAAGATCTTTTCATTAAATAAGAGCTTGACAAATATTGATAGACAGCCATGCAAAGGGCAAGTTTATATGAATTTTCATTTAACTTACAAATTATCATTTTTAAAGGGCAATTTGGCACATGAAAAAAGAACTCAAATTATTCTGGTTTACAATTGATTCCTTAATAATGCTTGTTAAATAACATCTATATTTTTAGGGAGAAAAAAATGAAGCAATTTTGTTGTTTGCATTTGAAACTAAATTGAGTTTTGTGGCCAATGTTAGTAATAGGTTATAAATAGTCTATGAAATCCTGTGTAATTAAAAATTAGATTACTTAAAAATATATCTTTTTAAATATCTTGTTGCCAACTTTAGATATATGTTTTAGAATTATATTCATTCACTTAGTAATCTATTTACCTAAAAGTACAACCTTTCTTAGTCAACATAATGCTCTAATTTAATTCCAATGTATGTAGAGAAAACAGAATCACTTGTGGGTTTTTTGACTGAAAAACCAAGCCAGTAGCCATTGAGTTGATTCCAACTCAAGGTGATGCCTCGTGTGTCAGAGTAAAACTGCCCTCCATTGAGCTTTCAGTGCTGTGATCTTACAGCAGCAGTTTGCCAAGTCTTTCTCCCAATTTGCATTTGTCTGTGGGTGGGTTTGAACTGCCCACCTTTCAGTTAGTAGTCACATGCTTAACCAGTGACATAAATGGTTGGTGGTTTGAATCCACTCAGTGTTGCCTCAGAAGAAAGTCCTGGAAATCTATTTCCATAAGTTTTCTTCTGAATATTTTATTGCAATTTGGACGATAGTTTAGAGAGTAAGTTGGTTTTCCATTCAATAGTTCACACACATTTTGTTTCGTTACACTGATTGCAATCCGTACAATGCATTAACACTCTTCCTACTTCCTCCCTGTGTTTACATTCCCCTGTGACCTATTTCTTCCCTATCTGTTCCTGCCTTCAGAGCTTTATCCTTGGGCAAATGCTTGCCCTTTTGATCTCTTATGTTTGATTGGTCTAAGGAGTTTGTACCTCCCTGGTGTTAATTTCATCTAATAGACTTGCTTATTTTTGGCTGAAAGTTCAGCTGTAGCAGTGAGTTCAAAATTGGTATTGTTGTATACTATGGAGTCAATTGTGACTCATAGAAACTCTATAGGACAGAGTACAACTTCCCCATAAGGTTTCCTAGGCCATAATCTTTACTGGAGCAGATTACCAAGTCTTTACTCCTAAGGAACAGCTGGTGGGTTTTAACCATCTAAACTTTTGGTTAGCAGGCAAGCACTTAACTGTTAAACCACCAGAGATCCTTTTCTGTAAGATTACAGCCATTGAAAACCCTTTAGAGTGTAGTTCTACTCTGAAGCATGGGGTTGCCATGAGTCAGAATGGATTCCATGGCAATGGACTTGGTAAGAGTACCTTCTGAAATTTATTGACAATTTCCAACATGTCTGAAGAATTTGCTCAACATCAGGGAATCTTTCAGGACAATGATTCACCTCAACTAAGGTCCACAGTCACTTATTTATTCAATTTCAATCCTTTTGAGAACTCCAATTAGCTGATCTCGTCTTTCTTGATCCAAGCCTCATACCATATAATTAATAACTAGCTAGTCTGGAGATGGACCATCTTTGTTCCAGGTGCCATTCCTGATCCATTTACTTACTGGTGTAAGGTATTGTGATATAAAGTGTACCTATTGCCCTTCAGATGGCTTGGATAAGGGCAGTTTTCCTAGAAGGGCTATAGGTAGGTAAACACTTACACTGTATCTATTGCATTTCTTTGTAAGGCAATGTTGTATGGTAGAACAGATTGGGCTATTGATTATACCAGCCCTGAAGTACATTCTAAAGTTTGTGATCTTGAGCAAGTTACTTAAACTCTGAGTCTTAATTTTCTTCTTTATAATAAACTCTTCTTTAGTTTTAAGGAAATTGCATAACTTTTTTATACTATACTTTCCTCATAAGTAAATAAGAAAATGTCAGTATCTATCACTTTTTTTTTTTTTTTTTTATGTATTAAATGGCTCAGCAGGAGAAAAACCTGGCAATCTGCTCCCATAAGGATTATTGCCTAGGAAACCCTATGGGGCAGTTCTACTCTGTCCCATAGGGTCACCATGAGTCAGAATTGACTCAACAACACACAGAGAAACAACATAAGGTGCTTAGCATATGGGCTGTGACATATAGGAAACTTTTGAACTCATATAGTTGCACACACTCATTTTAGGATGACAACATTTCTTATCCAGATTCTGGGTTCCAATTGCTCTTCCTAGGAGTGGCCTGAAGTGCTCAACACTGCTTGTGACTAGATAGAAAAGATTTGTCCAATTCTGGTGTGATAGTTGGACCTGTGTGTCAACTTGGCTGGACCACAATTCTGTGTTGTTTAAGCTGTTGTGATGTGGTTATTCCCATGATGGGATCAGATGATTATGTTTGAGCAGGCAATCTGTTGAAAGGGGAGTTTCCCTAGGGGTGTGGCCTGCTTCCAGTATATCTGTGGACATCCTGGGAGAGGAGACATTCTTCTGTGAATTGGGATTCTGTTGTGCTACCTACAACTGTCTGTGAGTGAACAATCCACCATTTGGCCTGGAGATCTTGGATTCATCATTCGTTGGAGTCAACAGCCAGTGTACTGCCTGCCAGCCTTGAGCTCCACAGCCGCTATGGTTGCAAGAGTCAGGAAAAGCCTCCAGCTTGATGTGGAAAAGCCTCCAGAGCTTGACGTTTGATCTAGGAACTTTGGACTTGCCAGCTTCTATAAGTGTGTGAGCCATTTTCCTAAGATAAATTTCTCTCTCTCTCTCTCTCTCTCTCTCTATATATATATATATGTGTATATATATAAGCTTTACTGGTTTTGTTCCCAGTCTAACACACCTGAGGTTCAGTTTTAGAAAGTACTTGGCTGCTTCTTTATTGTTTAAAGTCACACTGGGTTTTTTTTTTTTTTTTCCTTACTTTCTTCAGTCCTATTTGTCTATCACTTACCCAAGTGGCTCAGATGGGCAAGTGGAGTACATTTGCTAGGTTCTTCAAACCTCAATGAAACACACACACAAAAAGAAATATGTCTTTGATTACAAATGAATGTTTTGATATATTTTACTATAGCAAAAATTACTCTGAGTTATGAAATTTTCTAGTTCCTAATATTTCATATTTTGGAGCTCTGGTAGCATAGTGAGTAAAACATTCAGCTGCTAACCAAAAGGTTGGTGATTCAAACCTACCAGGCACTTCATGGGAAAAAGATGATGCAATTTGCTTCAGTAATGATTTACAGCCTTGGCAACACGATTCACTACAACAAAGAGATGGAAACAACTTAAATGCCCATCAACAGATGAATAGATAACCAAACTATGGTACATTCACACAATGGAATACTAAGCTTCATTAAAGAAAAATGAAGAATATGCGAATCATCTCACAATGTGGATGAACCTGGAGGATATTACGCCGAGTGAATGAAGTCAATCAGAAGGACAAATGTTGTATGAGCCCATTACTGTAAAAAGCCAAAGGAGGGTCGCTTAAGTAAGTAAATTCACTTTGTAGGTGCTTGAATAATTTCTTAGAAAGATCAGCACAAGGCCGGTCCCCATGAGGTGGAGGTTAAAGATGTCTCAAATGGCCAAACTACCATGCCACTCCATCATTTCAGACATTAATTCCTCCTCCTTCTCTCAGTAATCTCCCTAATTTTAGGACTCTGTATTTAACTGAAACACCTTATAGAACTCACAGACACCTAAGGGATCATCTCATGTAGTGGTGGTAGAGGCTGGCAGGCTGGCTAGTCCCAGATCTGTGAGTAGGTCTGGATGATCCTCCCAATTCTCAGGGTTTGATGAACCTTGATCAGCAGATCAGATGACGGCTGCTGTCCCAAATCCAGGGATGAGATGAGGTTGAGCCAAAACACAGAACCAGAGCAAGTAGAGGATGAACCTTCTTATAGGTATATCCTCAAGGAAGCTAAGGATGGTGATTTGAGTTGTACCCTCCAGCAAGGCAGGACTCAAGATACATTCCACCTGTGATGCTCCAACAGAAATTACCTAAGTGGATGGCTTTAACAATCAGCAGCTACTCAGTTGCTCAAGGCAAATCCCACCACAGAGCCAACTGCCAGTCGTTATAGGGAAGGACTACTACTTGGCCCAGCCAAGATGACACTGGACCTTAACTACCAGACTACGCCAAATAGGCATGGATAATGTTGTTGTTCTTATGTGTCACTGAGTCGGACCCTACTCATAGTGACCCCTCCTTGGGTTGCTGAGGCAGTATCACTATGGAAGTAGATTGCCCAACCATCTTTCTGAGGAGTGGTTGATGGGTTTGAACCACGAGCCTTCTGGTTAGCAGTCAAGGGTCTTACAATACATCACAAAATGGAGGACAATGGTTAGAAGGGCCAAATCAAGCAATTCACTGCAGTAGGTTACCAGGGATGAGAGGGAAAGACAGGGGATAATTTCAGACTAGTTGGGGACCACATGCTCAGTTGGGTAAGGGGAGGAATGGTATGAAAAGAGTCTGTGACTAGCATGATAACATTGGGGAAAGGGAAGAACACTGAATTGTGCACATAAGATACAGACGACAGAGGCTAATACCAGTATATCCACCATACTGCATTACCATTAACATAAACACCAGGATACAAATAAACACATAAACAACTGAGAAGGTCAAATGGGGTCAGTGAACAGGAATATACTCTAGACCAATGATAGATTCAGCTTTCACAGATACTAGTAATACAAAATACCCACAATCATTACAGTAGCAACAGAAGACAGACATAAAGAAATCCCACATAGACAGACAGATGATGTGAGAGAGAGATCCACCAGATCTGCTGACTCAGGACCATAGTATTGGGGGACACCAGACTCAATTGGCACAACAAAATACATAAAAATCTTATTTCACAACTTACTTTGATGAGTAGTGACTGGGGTCTTAAAAGCTTTTGAGCAGCCATCTAAGTTGCAGCTAATGGTCTCATCAGAAGCAAAGAAGAGTGAGGAAATCCAAGGGCATTTGGAAACAATCAGCCCTAGGACATGATGAACCTCTGGAACAGAAGAACTAGATGGTGCCCAGCTGTCAATGCCAACCACTCAGGAAGGGATAAAAACTGGAGATCCTGGAGAGCGTGGGAGGAAAAATGTGGAACAAAATCCAAAAAAAAAAAACAATAGTGACCAGAATTACTGGTCAGATGGAGTCTGGTGGGACCCCCAAGACTATGGGCCTGGGATACACATCAGGTGTGGGATAATAAGGGCTGGCTCTCACCCCAACAATTAATAAGACATACAGAACACTGAACCCAGGACAATGCACCAACCTACTCTACGGAGATACATCCCTTGAAACAATGAGCCATAGGGCACCAGAGGGGCAACAGTCACACAAAGGAAAAGCTGGACAGACAAGACTGCACTAAGGAGGGCACAGGGAGGGTGTGGTTACTGGGAAGGGAGAGGAGGATAGTGGGTCAGGGTTGGGGATGGTGATTGGGGAGTGAAACCAAATGTACACAAAATGTTGAATGTAAAACAAATTCTGCTCTGTAAATGTGCACCTAAAGCACAACTGAAAAAAGAAAAGAAATAAGAAACAAAGGACTTGTATCCTCCTGGGAAGCTGTAAACATTTTTTTTAAAAAAAGTTGGGGTTACAGCCTTGGAAACACTATGGGGCGGTTCTACTCTGTCCTAAAGGGTCACTATGAGTTGGAATCACCTCAATGGCACTGGGTTTGGTTTGGTTTTGTAATACTTCACATACATTTGTGTGTATGTATCTCACATAGGAGAGTCTCATTTCATTCTTCTATTTATGCCTATAGAGACAGTGTGTATAGTGTGCTGTGTATGTATGTGTATGCTTTTGTCTCCCTCATTTTAGTCAAAATGGTCTATATTTCTAGTCAATTATGGAAAGATTTTTTTTTCTCATAAAATTTCTGCAAGATTGGTTACTGTTTTGGTTACCTAGTGCCACTCTGATAGGAATGTACCACAAATGGACTGGCTTTAACAAACAGGAGTTCATTCTCTTACAGTTTGTAGTCTTTAAGTCTGAGTTCAAAGTGCCAGGCTCTAGGAGCTGGGTGAAAGCCCCTCAACCTTGGGCTTCTGCTCCCAGCACACTGAAGCTGGAGGCTTTTCTTCACTCAGACAGCTGCTGGCTGCTGAGGTTGACAAACCTTAGGTCAACAAGTAAAAAGCCACAGTCCCAATGTTACAAAACAGCATGACAGGCCACTGATTCAAGTCCATTGAAAGTTCCATAAACAGCAGAGCATGGCAGGCTACTGAATGAAGACTTGGCTACATGCAGGGTTCAGGTGTGCCAAAAAGCTACAGATCATTCCCAAAGCTGCTTGTTGTATACAGGAACCAGACCATATCCCTAAAGCAGCTACTCAGCTTCTCAAGCAGATTCCATGAAGGAGTTGATTGCCAGTCTCATCTTGGGGAATACCTACAACCAGCTGTCCAGCCATTCAACCAGGCCCAGTTGAGTTGACACACATCCTTAACTACCACAGTTACTCTAATGGTTTTAGAAGTTGTACTAATCTAGTTAGAACACTTATATCCTCCAATTAAAACCACTGTATTTGTATTCAGTAAACATAAAACAAAAATTATGACCAACAGTAACTACTACGGCCCCTTCAAAGAAAGAATACAGACTTTAGGTGCATCTCAGTTTATAGGAGCCATTAACAAGCCTTGCAAGGCATAATTTATATGGGATACCTCACCTAGATATGTCAGGGAAGAGCTGGATTTGAACTGTAAATCAAATCTTCTTAATCATTGATTCTATCACTTCAGAGATGTTTTATCTCCACTTTTAATACTCAGTACACAGGAGCTGTTAATGCAGTCTGCAGGAGAGAGCAATGTTTGTACAGTGGAAGAGAGAATTCTGTTAAGATGCTGTGTTCAACTGCCATGAGAAAAGTTGAAAATGATAAAGCCTTTTGGGAGTATATATTTCCAAATGATTTTTTTTTCATTTTCAGTGTGTCACTGACTTAATTCTAAATTTTTCTGCCACAAGATGGTTAGATTACCCAAAGAGAATTTATTATGTAATGATGACCTTTGATTTCAAATACATTTCTTATTTATTTATTTGGAAAAGCAAATACACATTTTTTTTTCCTGGCCTCAGATACCCTAGAACATACATACATACACATATACATTTACATGTACATATACATATACATATGTTTGTTGTTATGTGCCGTCAAGTCAGACCCGACTCATAGCAACCCCTCCTTGGGTTTCTGAGGCAGTA
>NW_006921848.1:3596915-3600213 GCF_000298275.1 Orycteropus afer afer | reverse complement strand
GCCTCGGAAACCCAAGGAGGGGTCGCTATGAGTCGGGGCCGACTCGACGGCACATAACAACAACAACAACAACAACAATTATATTGAAATGTTTGTAATAATCACATACTGTATAGTTATTGTCCCAAGCTCATTGTCTTGTGATCAACTTTCTACATGACAATAACCTAATCATTCTTCAATAGATTATGTTTAGAATCTCATTATATAAGAATTTCAATTTTCAGTATCCCTTAATGTCTATGACAATGCTACACCGCTATGAGGACTCATAAATGTTCATTCTGATTTCATTCATGAGGAGCTATAAGGACACATAAAAAGACAAAAGAGTTAGTAATACATAATATTTAAATCTGTACACAGCTTGATTTTGGAATGTCTAAATTTGTCATAGGGAGCTCTGGTGTCGTAGTGCTTTAGGCATTTGACTGCTAACCAGAAGGCTGGTGGTTCAAACACTCCAGCCACTCCTGGGAAGGAAGTTGAGCAATCTACTTCTGTAGAGATAGGGCCTTGGAAACCCAAGGAGGGGTCACTATGACCCAGGATCCACTGGACAGCAAGGAGTTAGTTTGCTTTTTTTAAAAAACTTGTCATAAGTCATGAACTACGTTTTTATTTAATTTCAATTAGTATTTATTTTTTTTTGTCTTAAAACCTTCTTAGAACAATCTAAGGGATTTATTGTGTAAAAAAAATCATGTCCCATACTAGGTTAAAAACAAAGAAAGAAATATAGCAATTATTTGACATCAATATGCTTGTAGTAATGTTGCAGAAGAAAGATTCCATCTAAACATAAGACATGACATAAAGGATCTCTGGGGGACAGCAGGAGGGTGCCCCTATCCTGTGACATCATTGGGAGAACAGCAACAAAAAAGAGAGGATCACGCTTTAACAGGAGTTTCTCAACCTCAGCTCCAAAATGGCTGAAATAAGCCACAAGACCTTGCCCATTGGCTACTGCCTTTCCTTTCTAACCCTTTTTTTGGTTATAGAAAAGGAAAGTGGAAAAGGTTTTAAAGATTAAAACAAAAATATAATTTTCTTGTATGTGTTCTTGAGGTAGAGGATCAAGTCACCATCCAGACAATCCAATACTTTTATTTACACATTAACAGTGTCTACAGAAAAGGAGAGGAGCTC
This sequence comes from Orycteropus afer afer, assembly GCF_000298275.1. Taxonomy (NCBI): domain Eukaryota; kingdom Metazoa; phylum Chordata; class Mammalia; order Tubulidentata; family Orycteropodidae; genus Orycteropus; species Orycteropus afer. Next base: position 3,599,061 of record NW_006921848.1, on the reverse strand, counting down.
TGGTAGCGTAGTACCTAAGGCACTTGACTGCTAATCAGAAAGCTGGAGATTCAAACCCACCAGCCACTCGGAAGGAAGATGGGGCAATCTTCTTCCATAGTGATACTGCCTCGGAAACCCAAGGAGGGGTTGCGATGTGTCGGATCCGACTCAATGGCACAAAACAACAACAACAACACAGAAAAGGAGAATTAGGGGACTACCAGCCAACATTTTATGAAGGTCTAAATTACCCTTGCAGTAGTAACCAAAAGAGAAGGACTACATCTTCTCTCCCCAAATTACAAATCTCTCAATTAACATTTTCTACCCTCTTTTTACTCACTAAAGTTGCCCTTGAAAAGAATAGGTAAGTAATAACCCTTTAAGATACTGTGATACATTTCTCTAAGGCCATGCAAGTATAAGAGAGAAAAAGAGTCACAAAATCATGAATTTTCCTACCTCCTATTGGCAAAACCAGTTTTCTTCAAATTCTGCCACACAGATGAGATTCTCCAACCTATGGGTAATGAGTGTACTTCAGGCCCCTAGGTGACCATTTGACATCCATTTGATGCAGTCTCTGAGTTTGCCAGAAAAGTAATATGAGCTATAAAACAGAAGCTCACAGAGGCTATGCTTCTGCTTTCATCTTCAGTCCAGGGTTTATACCAAGGTTATCTGTCCCTTATGTCCTTGCCTCCTGAATGCACAATGCTGATGAGCTCACCAGTGGGTCTACTAGAAATACATGAGCACTACTGCAGCTAGCCACTGCAAGTGTCTCCACTGGGATCACTGCTGACCAATTTCTATACTGTGGCAGCCACTAACAGATGCCAACTTTCTGTTACCTGCACTCTGTCACTATCTGTCATTCTTGTCCATGAGCTGTCCTTATCCTTACTGCCTTTATAACTGCTGACACCAACATTTCTGATGCTTTGTGCTCTCAATGTTTTATACAAGTTTCATGAAACAGGTATTTTGAGTTTTCAACTCTGTTTTATTATAGGACTGTTGTCTAAGGATCAAGATAAGAAGATATGGGCAAGTTACAGAACAACTTGAGGAACAGACCACAAGCTGTATTCAAATTTTCCCTCTAACAGCTTACTGCTTCTGAACCAGACTTGTGAATTCTTTTATTTTGCTTGTGGGATATAGAGTTTCTTGATTTTCATATAAATAGGGCCCCTGAAAAGCCAATCTATGAGAATGCTAGACGTATCCAATTATTCCTCAATCCTAGGATGAACAAGAAAAAAATCAAATTGAAACTTCTGGTAAAGTGCTTGAATAATTATTGCATTGTAACACATACCACAGTCCCTGGGTGGCCAAGTGGTTAAAACCTTCACTACTGACTGAAAGGATGATGGTTCAAACCCACTTAGAGGTGCCTTGGAAGAAAACCTTTCTGGTCTGCTTTCAAAAGTTTACAGGATTGGAAACCCTATAGAGTGCAGTTCTGTTCTGCAATGCATGGGGTTCACTATGAGGCGGAATTGACTCCATAGCAGCTGGATTGGTTTTTGGTTTAATATATGCCACACAAGGGCAGTTTGGGCCATAGGCTGAAGGAATGAACTTTTATCAGAGAGCTTAATGATAAATGAAACTAAATACACACACACACACACACACACACACACATATATACACATATATATACATATATCACAAAACTCACTGCCATCAAGTCAATTCAACTCATAGCAACCCCTGGTTCTATTTGTGATCATCTAATCTTGGAGGATAAGAGGGAGGAGAGTAAATCATTTGGGTTTGGTTTTTCTTCCCTTAAAAAAAAGTAAAAGTCCCATTAATGTCAGAGCTCTAATATTTTGCCTTAAATGTTGATCATGAATTAAAGAAAAAATTGTACTTGTCAATAAAATTTAGACAAAAAAAAAAAAAATCTAATTTAATGAAGATAACTATGAGAGGAAATAGAAGTTAGAATTAATTTTTCTTCAGTCTTGAAGGAAAAATCCAGTGGGAAACAAATGAATAAGTGAAATAATAGCCTCTGAGAATAAGGCCTAGGAATATACTAGACATATTCTGATTAGCCCTGTTGTTGTTATGTGCCGTCGAGTCGGCCCCGACTCATAGTGACCCCTCCTTGGGTTTCCGAGGCAGTATCACTACGGAAGTAGGA
>NW_006921848.1:3595839-3596411 GCF_000298275.1 Orycteropus afer afer | reverse complement strand
ACAGATACAGAAGATAATTCTGGACCCCTGAGCTTTGAAAGGAAGGATATAGAAGTGAACTAAACTTCAAATAGTAGAAGAATCTGCATGTAAACACTGTAAAATGAGACATACAGAGCTGCGGTCTGTCAGTGATCCTGATAGCACAGACAGCTTGGATATTGCCAAGTGGTGTAACAACCTAAGAATTAACCTGAAAATCAGCTCTGCTACCCAGGGACTGCATAGAAGACTGCACTGGTGGCTAGTGAATAAAAGGGGGAGCAGCGAAGAGGGAAATGGGCTAACCTGTGGACTTTTGCCTATCTGGAGGATACAGCCATTTTGAATGTTTACTAGCAGTTTGACCATTTTGGATATTTAAAGTGACAGCATTCTCTCAGATTCCAGGGACCTAAGAAAAGGCTTTACTTGCCAGGAACCACAAGGAATTCTGGACCCAAATGACTGGAAAAGGATGATATTCCCCTTGTTACTCTTACATCCCACCCCCTCTTGGTGATCAAAGATGCAACCATTCCTCATTCCCACTCATGTTCTGGGCTTGTAGGAATTCCATCCCAGGCTGTGTG
>NW_006921848.1:3593657-3594759 GCF_000298275.1 Orycteropus afer afer | reverse complement strand
ATGAGATTGAAGACAAATATCTAATACTTCCTTGGAAAGGGATCAATCAGAAAAAAAAAGATCAAAACAAAATGAAGAAAGCCTAAGATTCATGTGGGATACCATAAAAATAAATAACCTATATGTCACTTGAATTCCAGAACAGGAAGAGAAAAAAAAAAAAAACACTGAGAATTTGTCCAAGATTTATTGTAAGAGAAATTCCATGATATGATGAAAGATTAGAATATATCCATTCAGGAAGTACAATGAACCCAAACAAGATTGACCTCAGAAGAAAATCACCAAGACATATCATCATCAAACTCATTAAAACCAAAGAAAAGGAAAGAATCCTGAAAGCAGCATGGGAAAAAAGAAACGTTACCTACAAAGGACAACCAATAAGAATAAGCTCTGATTTCTCAGCAGAAACCATGCAAGCGAGAAGGTAATGGGATGGTATATATAAAACTCTGAAAGAAATATTTCCAAGCAAGAATTAAAAAAAAAAAAAGCTCACTCTCTTTGCGTCGGATACAACTCATTGTCTCATTGTGACCCCTCCTTGGGTTTCCAAGGGGGTATCACTATGGAAGTAGATTTCCCAACCATCCTTCCAAGGAGTGGCTGGTGGTTTTGAACCACCAGTCTTCTGGCTAGCAGTCAAATGCTTTAGGCACTATGCTACCAGAACTCCCTGGCAAAGCTACCTCAAATATGATGGTAAAGTTAGGAGATTTCCAGAGAAGCAGAAATTAAGAGAATTTGTTAAACCAAACCAACCATACAAGAGATACTAAAGGCAGTCCTTCAAACAGAGAACCAATAATAGCAAACCACAACCAACCATTAATACACAAGATGACATAACCCAGAAACCAACACAGCTATGGAAATATCCAAAGTAAAATAAGCTTACAAGATTGTGAATAGTAAATCAGAGACATCAATTGGCAAAGGAGGACAACTAATAACCAAAAAGAGGGAAAAAACAATGTAGTTACAGAACTTCTAAATGGTGAGGAAGTCAAGAGAGTTCCAAGATAGAATGGACTGTTCTAAACTTGAGGAGAAAATTATAAATCACAGGATAATCTCAAAGAAAGACAATAAACTTTCA
>NW_006921848.1:3563793-3593313 GCF_000298275.1 Orycteropus afer afer | reverse complement strand
AGAGGATTATGAACCCAGCAGAGAGGAGGTGGGTGCTATTGGAGGAATGGTTGGTATCAGGGTTGGTGAAAGAGCTGGAGGGCAGCAACATGTCTGGCCTCGCAGGGGCCTGGGGCTACTGATGGTGATTCTATCTTTCTCTTGTGGGGTTAGAGGAGGTCAGAAGATGCAGCCTCCCTTCCCCTTTGGCAAGTGGAAAAAGATTTATCAAGCAAATGGCAACCAAAAAAGAGCAGGAGAGGCAATATTAATTTATGATCAAATTGACTTTAAGAAAACCACCATAAAAGACAAGGAAGGACACAATATAATGGTTAAAAGATCAATTGAACAAGAAGATATAACCATAATAAATATCTATGGACCAATGAAAGAGCCCCAAAATATATAAATCAGACTTTAACAGAATTCAAAAGGTAAATATATGACTCCACAGTCATAGTAGGAGACTTTAATATACCACTTTCAATGAAAGTTAGAACTAGAAAGAAACTCAGTAAAGACACAGAAGAGCTAAACAATATAATCCACCAACTTGACCTTATAGGCATCTACAGAGCACTTCACCCAACAACACCACAATATACATTCTTTATATTATGGAACATTCCCCATGACAGACCATAAGTTAGGCCATTAAGCAAGCCTTAATAAATTTAAAAACACTGAAATACTCCAAAGCATCTTCTCAGATCAAAATGCTGTCAAATTAGAAATCAACAATATGAAGATCAATAGAAAAAGAGAAAACACATGAAAATTCAACAACACCCTCATTAAGAATGACTAGATAATAGAAGAAATTAAAAAAAAAATGTAATTAAAAAATTCCTTGAATCAAACAAGAATGAAACCACAACATACCAAAATCTTTGGGACACAATAAAAGCAGTGATCACAGGCCAATTTACAGCAGTAAATGCACACATCAAAAAAGAAGAAAGAACCAAAATCAACAATTTAAAACGAATCTCCAACAATTAGAAAAAGAAGAGCAAGAAAAGCTTACAGTCAGCAGAAGAATGGAAATAATAAAGATTAGAGCAAAAATCAATGAAACAGAAAATAGACAATAGAAAAAGTCAACAAGACTAGAAATTGGTTTTTTGAAAAGATTAAAAAAAATTGACAAACCACTGGCAAATTTAACAAAGGAAAAGAGGAAGAGAATACAAATAACGTGAATAAGAAATGAAATGGATGACGTCACAAAAGAACCAATTGAAATAAAAAGGATAATATCAGGATACTATGAAGATCTGTACTCCAACAAATTTGAAAATCTTGAAGAAATGGATAGATTTCTAGAAACATATTACTTACCTAAACTAACACAGATTGATGTGGAAAAGGTGAACAGACCCAAAACAAAAGAAGAAATGGACCAGGCTATAAAAAAATCACCAACCAAAAAAAAAAGTCCTGGCCCAGACGCTTTCACCAGAGAATTCTACCAAACATTCAGAGAAGAAATGACAACAATCCTACTCAAACTATTTCAAAACATAGAAAAGGATGGAATCCTCCCAAATTCATTTTCTTAAGCAAGCATAGCCTTGATACCAAAACCAGGCAAAGACATCACTCAAAAGGAAAACTACAGACCAATATCCCTCGTGAATATAAATGCAAAATTCTTCAACAAAATCCTAGCCAATAGACTCCAAAAACATATCAAGAAAATCACTCAGTATGACCAAGTGGGGTTCATATCAGGTATGCAAGGATGTATTAGAAAAATAATCAATGTCATCCACAACATAAACAAAACAAATGAAAAGAACCACATGATCATATCAATTGATGCAGAAAAGGCATTTGATAAAATCCAACACTGATTCCTGATCAAAACTCTCAGCAAAATAGGAATAGAAGGAACATTCATTCCTCAACATAATAAATGGCATCTATGCAAAACCAACAGCCAACATTATTCTCAATGGAGAAAGACTGAAACCATTCCTCTTGAGAACAGGGACCAGACAAGGATGCCTGCTATCACCATTTCTATTCAACATTGTATTGGAAGTCCTAGCCAAAGCCATAAGGCAAGAAAGGGAAATCAAAGGCATCCAAATTGCTAAGGAATAAGTCAAACTATCTCTCTATTTGCTGTATTTGCTGACGATATGATCCTATACCTAGAAAACCCAAGAGACTCAGTCAAAAATCTCCTGGAACTAATTGAGAGGTTTCACATTGTGGCAGGATACAAGATTAACATCTGAAAATCAGTTGGATGCCTCTATACCAGCAAAGAGATTGCTGAAAAAAGTAATAAGGAACTCAATACTATTTACAATAGTTACCAAAACAATAAAATACTTTGGAATAAATCCTACCAAGGACACAAAAGACCTGTACAAAGAAAACTATAAAAGATTACTTCAAGAAACCATAAAAGATCTACATAAATGGAAGAACATACCATGCTCATGGTTAGGAAGATTGAACATTGTGAAAATGTCAATTCTACCCAAAGCAATCTATACATTCAATGCAATCCCAATCCAGGTCCCATCAACATTCTTTAAGGATATGGAAAAAAGAATCACTAACTTATATGGAAAGGAAAGAGACCTGGATAAGCAAAGCATTATTGAAGAAGAACATAGTAGGTGGTCTCACACTCCTGGACCTTAAAAGCTACTATACAGCCACAGTAGTCAAACCTGCCTGGTGTTGGTACAATGACAGACACATAGACCAATGGAATAGAACTGAAAACCCAGAAATATATTCATTCACTTATGGTCAGCTGATCAATGACAAAGGACCAAAATTCATTCCATGGGTAAGAGAATGTCTGTTTAATAAATGGTGCTGGCAAAACTGGATATCCATTTACAGAAAAATGAAACAATATCTGTACCTCACACCATACACAAAAACTAACTCCAGATGGATCAAAGACTTAAATGTGAAACCTAAGGGGCCCTAATATATGGCATAAATAGACTATCAAGCATCACCCAAAATTTACAAACAGCAGAAGATAAACTAGATGAATGGGACCTTCTAAAAATCAAATTTTTATGTGCTTCTAAAGACTTCTCCAAAAATGTCAAAAGAGAACCTACAGATTGGGAAAAAATATTTGGCAATGACATATCTGACAAGGGACTTACCTCTAAAATTTATAAAAACTCCAACACCTCAACAACAAAAAGACAAATAATCCAATTAAAAAATGGGCAGAAGATATGAATAGACACTTCACCAAAGACGATATTCAGGCAGCCAGCAAACATATGAAAAAATACTCACGATCATTAGCCATTAGACAGATGCAAATCAAAACAACAATGAAATACCATCTTGCCCTAGCACTAGTGGCAAGTTCAACAAGACAGAAAAATAACAGATGCTGGCAAGGATGTAGAGAGATTGGAACTCTCATACACTGATGGTGGGACTGTAAGATAACACAACCACTGTGGAAAGCAGTATGGGGATTCCTTAAAAAAATGAAATTAGAAATACCACTTGACCCAGCCATTCCATTACTAGGTATATATCCTAAAGAATTGAGAGCCAGCACAGAAACAGATATAGCACACTCATATTCATTGCAGCACTATTTATAATGAAAAAAAAAAAAATAGAAACCATCTAGAGCCCATCAACAGAAGAATGGATAAGCAAACTGTGGTACATACACACAATAGAATACTATGCAACCCTGAAGAATATGTACAATTGGCAAAACACCACATAATGTGGATGAACTCGGAGGACATTATACTGAGTGAAATAAGTCAATCACAGGACGAATATTGTATTAGTCCATTATTGTAAAAAGTCAAGGAAAGTTTTCTACATAGAAGGAAATTTTCTTTGTTGTTTACCAGGGCTGGGAGAGAACACTGACAGGTAGAGACAAGTATTGATTTGGATGAAGAGAAGGGCAATATACTCAATGTGATTAATCAACATGGTGGCATTGAGGAAGAAGACATAGAGAGGTGAGTGGCAAGTACTGACAGCAAAGATGAACCCTTTTGTATATACAGTACTGTGTTGTCAGTGAAGGCAAAGATGGATATACAAATGGATAGATGGGCAGACAGGCTGAACTATTAGGTATGTCCATACAGGGGGGGATCATCCCCAAGACCACATATAGGGTTGGCAGACAAGGTTTCTGCAAGTGTATAGCTGTGTTCTATAAGAATCCCCACATATATATTATAGCTGACGGGGTAAGTTTGTAGTCACTTCTTGGACACAGCCAGCTACCCAGAAGGAGTGAGTAGTTGGACCTGTGGGCTCAGGGCCATAGTCACAAGGGACATCAAGCTCAATTGGCATATCATACTACACAAGCATAGTTCCACATCCTACTTTGGTGAGTAGAGACTGGAATCTTAAAAGCTTGCAAGTGGCCATCTAGATGTAATGATGGGTCTCTCCTCATCCAGAGCAAAGAAGAATAAAGAAAATCAAAGACACATGGAAACAATTAGTCCAAGGTCTCGTACACCCTAGTATCCTCAGTCTATACCACTATGAGACCAGAAGAACTAGATGGTGCCCAGCTCCCACTGTCAATCAACCACTTGAAGGGGGATTTCTGTAGGAGATCCTGGATAGAGTGGAAGAACAATGTGGAACAAATCTCAAAATCATCAAAAAAAAAAAAAAAAAAAAAAAGACAAGTTTGCTGGTCTGATAGAGCCTAGTGGAACCATGAGACTATGATCCTTAGTTGCCCTTTAGGTCTGGAACTGAACTCACTCCCATGGCTTCCAGCTAAACAAAAGACAGGCATATGAGCTGAACATTTACAACAGGTAGATACACTCCTTGGAGAGATCAGTCATAGGAGAATAGAAGGGCTGTGTATGCACAGGGAGACAGCTTGTGGGGCAGGAGTGCATGGGACGGAAGGACACAGGGAAGAGGTAACTATGGGGAGGAAGTAGGAGGGGAGCTGTTATATTGTTGTAAATTGTAGTCAATGTCATGAGACAAAGTGTATGTGAGCTACTGTATGGAAAGTCAATTTGCTCTGTAAACATTCACCCAAATCACAATAAAAATTAAAAAAAAAAAAAATGAATAGGCCTCATTTGTTATTTTTGATTTCGTGTATTTTTTTTTGTTGTTGTTTAAGGCACCAGAGTCAATATAAGCTAGTGGAAATTGGAATTACCTTTTCATAACTTTCAACTAGTCCAAATATATTTTACAATATTTCCTTTCTAATTTCCCCCAAAGTCTTAATTAAGAAGGGCCACAAACATTTCTTAGCCAATAATCATATTTCTGAAGAAAGAATAAATGAAATTATTTTTAAATGTCTTTCATTGTTCCAAGACCATTTGTTTACAGATATAAAAAGTATCTATTTAAACTTACCAAGACAGTTTTTTTAATGACTCAAATCATCTATATCATTCTTAACAGTGTCTGTGTTCTATAACAAGTCCTATTTTCAGTTAAAAGTTTGATGTTTGTTACAGTTAGCATATCAGTTAATGATATTAGTTAATGATGCAGCACAATTCTAGTTTAAATGGTATATGCACATTTTATAATATTCTGGGGACTCTTATAAAAATCAAGCAATGCAAATATATTCTATTTTTAACCAAAATAAAAACAAAACAAACAAAAAAAACTCAGCCATCGAGTCGATACCAACTCATAGAGACCTCTTTTGCGTTTCCAAGGTGGTAAATCTTTATGGAAGTAGATTGCTCAGTCTTCCTTCCACAGAGTGGCTGGTTGGTTTTAACCACCAGCTTTCTGGTTAGCAGTCAAATACTTTAGGCACTGTGCCACCAGAGTTCTTTATATTCTATTTCAGAGGATTTTTATATGAGATGTTTGTGTCATGTTGCAAGGTCTAATGTTTATGAGACCAGAGTTCTCACACAGATTTTCCTCTGGATATATGAAATACACTAGGTCCCTTAACCTCTCAGAGTCACAGTTTTGTTATCTGTGAAATAAGGATTGCATTAGAAAGTCCCTTTTGATCTAAAATAATTATCTGGTTTGGATTATATATTTGTTTCAAATTACTACCATGCTTATATAGTCAGTTTCTATTTTACATGGCTATTAGAGAAGTGAATTGACAATTATTGTATCAACCACTGTGCTGGATGGTGTCTCTGTAGGAACTGTTAATTAGATCTTACAACCCTTCTGTTTTGGTTACCTAGTGCTGCTCAGACAGAAGATACCATAAATGCGGTGGCTTTACCAAACAGGAGTCTATTCTTAAATTTTTGGATGCTAGAATTCCAAGTTCCAAGTGCCAGGCTCCCTTGACCTTGGATTTCAGCTCTGCCTCTTGCACTCAGCCCACTGAAGCTACAGGCATCTCCTCACTCAGGCAGCTACTAGCTATGGAGGCTAACAAGCCCAAGGTTGACAAATGAAATGGCACAGTCCCAATGTTACCAAACAACATAGCAAACCACTAATTCAAGTCCATTGAAAGTCCCAAGATCGGCAGAATGAAGGCTACTGAATGAAGACTTGGCTACTTGCAGGGTTCAAGCATGTTATAAACTAAAGACCATTCCCAAAGCTGCTGCTTATATATGGGAAGCAGACTACTCAGCTGCTTGTGGTAGATCCCACCATGGAGTTGATTGCCAGTCTCATCATGGGGAACAACTACCACCAGCTGCTCAGTGACTCAACCAGGCCCAGCCAAGTTGACATACAACCTTAACTACCACACCTTCTATAGTGGTGGTAATCTCCTATCTTGAATGAGAAAAGAGCCTCTCAAGGAGTGGTAACTTTCTTCAAATTTATATTGTAGAGCTAAGATTTGAACACAGTTCTGTACAACTGCAAAATCCATGTTATTTCTACCAAGTCACTTTTTTATTAATTATATCAGTGACTTATTTTTGTCCAAAAACTTGATCTGAATATAATCCATGTGTTACTCTGTGTAAACACACTGACACTTTATGAACATATACTTTACAACACAGCTCCAGGTAAAGAAGTCAACTGAAAAGCAATAGTATTTAGAGCAAACATCCTGAGTGTTGTTATGTAAACAATGATATGATAGGAACCCAATGCTGTCCAAAGCAATCTAAAGCACACATTTCCATAGCTAATTGGCCATCTGCCTTAAGGACTACCTGTAGAAGTATATAACTGCTAAAGGGGCAGGGAGACCACATCTTCTGACCTCCTCTAACCCCACAAGAGGATGACAGAATCACCATCGGTAGCCCAAGGCCTATCCCTGCGAGGCCAGACATACCGCCTCCCTCCAGCCCTGACACCAACTCTTCCTCCCATAGTACCCACCACCTCTCTGCTAATTTTGACAATTCACTGCAGTGGCCACACAGAATTCACAGATTATGGGGTTTATGCAGCACCAGGCTACTATTCAAGTTCAGGAAAAATGCTCAGTCTCTCTCAGCCAACCGTCTCTCTCAGTCTCTCTCTCAGCAATGTGTGTCTCTCAGTGTCTTTTTCTCAGCAGCACATCTCTCAGGAGCACATTTCTCTCAGCAGCATGTCTTTCTCAGCCAGCAGTCAGAGAGTGAGACCCCTTCTGCCTCTAGGAGACCTCCTCTTGAGCCAGGCAGAGTGGCCAAACTAACCAATCCCAACATCAGAATTCCATACACTTGAGAGAAAGCAAACTTCCCAGAAAATTACTTTGTGCTGCTCCCAACAAAAATACCCCAGATGGATAGCTAACAATAGGAGCTACTTGGTTGCTCATGGCTCAACAAAGAAAAACAATCAACATAACCACCACATAAATAAAACCAAGGAAAAGAACCACATGATCATGTTAATTGATGCAGCAATGGCCTTTAACAAATCCAACACCCATTCTTGGTAAAAACATTCAGCAAAAGATGAATGGAAGGGAAATTCCTCAACATGATTAAGGGCATATACACAAAACCAACAGCCATTATTCTCCATTATTCAATGGAGAGAGATTGAAAACATTCGCCTTGAGAACAGGAACCAGACAAGGATACACTTTATTACCACTGCTATTCAATATTGGGGAGCTCTGGTAGCATAGTGCCTAAGGCACTTGACTACTAACCAGAAGGCTGGCAGTTCAAACCCACCAGCCACTCCTTGAAAGGAAGATGGGCCGATCTACTTCTGTAGTGATACTGCCTCGGAAACCCAAGGAGGGGTCACTATGAGTCGGGTCCAACTCGACGGCACATAACAACAACAACAACAATTCAATATTGTGTTAGAAGTCTTAGGCAGAACAATATGGCCAGAAAAGGAACTGAAAGCATACAAATTGGTAAAGAAGAAGTAAAACTATCTTTATTTGCAGATGATATTATCCAATACATAGAAAATCCTAGAGACTTAATAAGAAAACTAATGAAATGATTCAGCAAAGTGACAGGGTACAAGATCAACAGACAAAACTCAGTCAGATTTCTATACAGTAACAACAACAACAACAAAAAAAAAACCCTCTGAAAAGAAATCAGGAAAACAATATTATTTACAAAAGCCACCAAAAAGATGAACTATTTAGGAATAAATGTAACCAGAGACAGAAAAAGACCTATATGAAGAAAAGTAAAAATCCTACTACAAGAAGCCAAAAAAGACCAACATAAATGGAAGAATATACCACGCTCATGGATAAGAAACCTTAATGTCACAAAAATGTCAATACTACCCACAGTGATCTACAGATTTAATGCAATCAGATCCAGATTATATCATCATTCTTTAAAGAGATGGGAAAATTACTCACCGACATATGGAGAGAAAAAGACTATGGATAAGCAAAGCACTACCAAAAGAGAAGAAAAAAGTAGGAGGCCTCATAGTCCCTGATCTCAAAGACTACTATCCAGCCACAGTAGTCAAAATAGCCTGGTATTGGTACAATGACAGACACATAGACCAAAGGAACAGAATTGAAAACCCAGAAGTAAACCCATCCACCTATGGAGAGTTGATGTTTAAAAAAGTGCTGAAACCCATTACATGGAGAAGAGATAATTTCTATAAAAAATAGTGTTGACAAAATAGGATATCTATTTGCAGAAAATTAAAACAAGATCCATATCTCTCACTATCTACAAAAATTAACTCAAGATTGATCAAGGACATGAATATAAAACCTAAAACTACAAAGTTCTTCAAAGAATAAATAATATATTTACATGGCATAAATACACTATTAAATATACCTAAAAACATAAAAAGAAAAAGATAAACTAGACAACTAGAAACTCCTAAAACAACAACAGTTCTGCATATCAAAAAACTTCACAAAAAGAGTAAAGAGAGAACCTGCAGACTGGGAAAAACAAGATGCCAATGACATACTGGACTGGGGACTAATGTCTAAAATTTATAGAAAACTTCAACACTTCGACAACAAAAAGATAAAAATCTAATTTAAAATTGGGCAAGGGACATGAACACATACGTCACCAAAGACACTCAGCAGCCAACAAACACATGAAGAAATGCTTGTAATCGTTAGCCATTAGAAAGATGCAAATCACAACAATAATGAGATCGTCTCACTCCTGTAGTAATAGCAAAGTTCAAGAAAACAGAAAACAACAAATGCTGGCAAGGGTATAGAGAGGCTGGAATGTTCATACACTGCTGGTGGGACTAAAATAGTACAATCATTGTGGAAATGGTATGGTGCTCCCCTAAAATAGAAATATCATATGATCCAGCAATCACACTACTGGGTATATAGCCTACAGAAATAGGAGCCATGATGAGAGTAAATATATGCACACCAATGTTCTCTGCAGTGCTATTCACAATAATTACAAAAAGATAGAAACAATCTAAGTGCCCATCAACAGATGAATGGATAGACAAAATGTGATATATACACATGATGGAATACAACACATCATTAAAGAATAATGACAAATCTATGAAATACCTCATAACACAGATGAACCCAGAAGACATTATGCTGAATGAAATTATTCTATAAGAAAAGGACAAATATTGTTTGAGACCACTATTATAAAAATTCAAGGAAACATTTATATATAGCAATAAATTCCTTGAAGTTAACAAAGGAGCCCTAGTAGCATACTGCCTAAGGCATTTGACTGCTAACCAGAAGGCTGGAGGTTCAAACCCACCAGCCACTCCACAGAAGGAAGACAGGGAGATCTACTTCCATGAAGAACTGCCACCTTGGAAACCCAAAGGGGGTTGCTATGAATAAGAATCAATGTGATGGCAGTGAGTTTGGATTTGGTTTGAGGTTACCAGGTGCTAGACAGGAAAGGAAAGTAAATCAGTAACTTGAGGATAGAAAAACATTAACTTTGATAAAGGGAAAACCAATATACAGTAAGGGTAGATCAGAAAAAAAATGATAGAGGCAAAGGAAGACACTGGGAAGAATATAAGAGTTAAAGGCAACAAAGGTAAATATTATTATATACACAACTAGTAATTACAATGATAGCAATAATCTATGAGTGGACATACAGATAAAGACACAAGCTGAAGAAGTTTGGGAAGGCAAACGGAACTACATCCAAGAACATATAAAGGTTTGGACAGAGGATATTTTCACATATGTATGGATATGTGTTGCAAATAAAACCATAAATACTAGAGCTTACAGGGGATAAAGTTATGAAAATTTCTTGGCCATAACTAGACATGTTAAGGGAATGAGCCACAGGGCCTGGGTACTCAGGACCATGGTCTTGGATGACACTGAGGTCAATTGGCATAACATATTCCATAAAATTATGTTCTACATCCTACCTTGATGAGTAGTGACTAGGGTCTTAAAATCTTGTGAGCAGCCATGTAAGGTACAATTGTTGGTCTTTCCCCATTTGGAGCAAAGAATAGTGAAGAAAATCAAAGACACATAGAAACAACTATTCCAAAGGACTGATGAATCAGCTTCCCCAACCCTGAGACCAGAAAACCTCGACAGTGCCCAGGTACTCCTGTCAACTATTCTGAAAGGGATTGCAATAAGAGGGCCTGGATTGAGTGACAGAAAATATATGGAATAAAATTGAAAATAATAATAATGATAATAAAAAGACCAGACTTATTGGTCTGACAGAGACTGGTAGAAATTCAAAGACTGTGGCCTTAGACATCCTGCAACCCTGGAACTGAATGTACCTCTGTGACTCAACTTTCAGCAACAGTAGACAGGCATACAAGATGAACAATAACACCAGAGAGGTACACACTCCTTAGAACAATCAACCATAGGAGATCAAAAGGGCAGCTTTTGCTCAGGAGTAAAGCTCAGAAGGCAGGACAGGACAGAAAAGGATGAACGGAAATGGTAAACACACGGAGGAAGTAGGAGTGCTATTACATTGTGAAGATGGCAATCAATGTCATGAAACAAAATTTGTATGATCTGTTGAATGGAACACTAATTTGTAAACTTCCTGCCAAATCATAATAAAAAGTTAATAAATATAACAATTTCCAACAGCATTCTATACTGGAATGGAAAAACCAATCACCAACTTTATATGGAAAAGAAAAAGGCCCTGAGTAGCCAAAGTAATACACAACGAAGTAGGAGCCCTCACATTGCCAGATCTCAATACATATTGTATAGCTACAGAAATCACAATGGCCTGATACTTATTCAATAATGGACACACAGACCAACGGAATAAAGTTGAGAACCCAGAAATAAATCTATCCATCTATGAACAATGGTTTTTTATGAGGAGTCCGTTCAAAGTCCATTCAATGGGGAGGATACTGTTTCTTCAACAAATGGCACTGGCAAAATTGAATACCCACTTGCAGAAAAATAAAACAAGTTCCATATTTCACACCAAACACAAAATCTAACTCATGGATTAAAGACCTAAATGTTAAATCTGAAATTATAAGCCTCTTGAAAGAAAACTTAGGCTCAAAATTATGAGACCTAACTTTTTGTAAAGATAAACTATCAAATACAGCTATAAATTCACAAATGTTGTTGTTGTTATTTGCCGTCGAGTCAGCCCCAACTCATAGAGACCCCTCCTTGGGTTTCCGAGGCAGTGTCACTACGGAAGTAGAATTGCCCAACCTTCCTTCCGAGGAGTGGCTGGTGGGTTTAAATAGCAGAAGACAAATTACATAAAAGGTACCTCATAAAAATTAAACATTTCTCATCAAAAGATTTTATCAAGAATAAATGGACAATCTACAGATTGGGAAAAATCTTCAGGAATAACATATGCAATAATAGTTTAGTTTCTTAAATGTATATAAACTTCAACAACTCAATAACAAAGGAATATATCAGTTAAAAAATGTGCAAAGGACCTGAACAGACATTTCACCAAAGAGCACATTAAAGCAGCCAACAAACACAATGAAATACTAGTTACAATGTTATTAGTAAATGAGCAGAAAGATTATTTTTCCTCCTTTTCCTTTAATAACTATTTCATTCTCAAAAGAAAAAAAGTTTACAAGTACAATTTAGGGATAATATGGTAGCTAAAACAGGAGGAAATCTGATGAAATCAGCAACTATGAAAACACTGGCAGCAACGAAAACAGCAGTGCATGCTTGTAGTACATGCTTGTAGCACATGAAGACAAAACCATGTGATTCAGAGAGTAATTGTAATTGGGAAATAATGACAGTACTGACCTAAAAGCATTGGAAGATTCCAGAGTAAGTTACCATAAAGTTTTAGCCTTGTTATTGTAGGTTCCCTTAGCTCCAAATCATAGCAAACCTATGTACAGCAAAACAAAAACACTATCCAGTACTGCACCATCTTCAAAATATTTGCTATGTTGAGCCCATCATCACAGCCACTGGGTCAGTCCATCTCCTTGAGAGCTTTCCCCTTTTTCATTGACCCTCTATTTTACCAAGCATGATATCCTTTTGCAGCGACCAGTCCCTTCTGACTACATGACCAAAGTACATGAGACAAAGTCTGGTCATTCTCACTTCTAAGGGATATTCTGGCTGTACTTCTTCCGAGACAGATTTGTTTATTCTTCTGGTAGTTCTTGATATTTTCAGTATTCTTCACCAACACCACAATTCATATGCATCAATTCTTCTGAAGTCTGCTTTACACATTCTGCAACTTTCACATATTTATGAGGCTATTGAAAATACCAAGGCTTGGGTCAGGTCACCTTGGTCTTCAAAGTGACATATTTGCTCTTTAATACTTTAAAGAGGTATTTTGCAGCAGATTTGCCTAGTGCAATGTGATGGCTGATTTCTTTTCCTTTTTTTTTTTTTTTTTAATTGTGATTTGGATGAAAGTTTAAAGAACAAATTAATTTTACATACAGCAATTCAGATACATTTTGTTTATGACATTGATTGTAATTCCCGTGATGTAACAAATCTCTCTCACTTCCTCCTTGTGGTAACTTTTTCCCTGCATCCTTTTTTCGTGTGCATTCCTGGCCTCTGAGCTATCTCCCTATGCAAATATACCTGCAAATATACCTATCTATTGTTTACCTGGAAGCCAAAGGAGTGAGTTCAATTCTAGGACTGAAGGGTGACTAGGGACCATAGTATTGGGGATTTCATCAGTCTCCATCAGATCGGTAAACCCAGTCTTTTTCATGATTTTGAGTTTTGTTCCATATTTTTCTCCTACTCTATCCAGGAGCTCCTGCACTGTTCCCTTTCCAAGTGGTTGACAATGGTAACTGGTTACCATCTAGTTTTTCTGGTCTCAGGATCAAGTGGGCTGAGGTTCCCATGGTTCACTAATCCCTTTGACTGATTGTCTTCATGTGTCTTTGGTTTTCTTAATTCTTATTTGCTCTGGAGAGGAGAGACCAATTGTTACCTCTAGATGGCCACCTGCAAGCTTTTAAGACCCCAGTTGCTACTCAGCAAAGTGGATGCAAAACAGTGTTTTTGTGTAGTATGTTATACCAGCTGAGCTTGATGTCCTCTGTGACCATGGCCCCAAGTCCACAAGTCCAACAACTCGCTCCCTCGGCATGGTTGGTTGCAGCTAAGAAATTATCATAACTTTGCATCCTTATTTCACTCAGCATAATGTTCTCCAAGCTCATCCACATTATGAGGTGTTTTATGTATTCTATGTTATTCTTTACTGTTGCATAGTATTCCACTGTGTGTATGTACCATAGTTTGGTTATCCATTCCTCCTCTGATGGGCACTTGACTGTTTCCATCTCTTTGCTATTGTGAATAGTGCTGTGAGAACATGGGTGTGAATATATCCATTTGTGTTCTGCCTCTCACTTCTTTAGGATATATACCTAGTAATGGGATTGCTGGATCAAATGGTGTTTCTATTTCCAACTTGTTAAGGAATAGCCATGCTGATTTCCCCAGTGGTTGTATCATTATATAGTCCCACTAGCAGTGTATGAGAGTCACAATCTCTCCACATCTTCATCAGCATTTGTTATTTTCTGTCTTGTTGAACTTTGTTATTAGTGCTGGAGTGAGATGGTATCTCAATATTGTTTTGAGTTGCACCTCTCTAATGCTAATGGGAGCTCTGGAGGCATAGTACCTAAAGCATCTGACTGCTAACAGGAAGGCTGGTGATTAAAATCCATCAGCCACTCCTCGAAAGGAACACTGGGTAATCTATTTCCATAGAGATACCGACCCAAGGAGGGGTCGCTAAGTCAGAATTGACTCAACAGCCACGAGTTTGGTTTGAATGGCTAAAGATCATGTACATTTCTTCAATTATTTGTTGGCCACCTGAATATCTTCTTTGCTGAAGTGTCTGTTCATGTCTTCTGCATATTTTTTAATTGGATTATTTGTCTTTTTGACATTGGGGTGTTGGAATTTTATATAAATTTTAGAGATAAGTCGCTTTTCAGATATATCATTGCCAAATATTTTTTCTCAATCTGTAGGTTCTCTTTTTACTCTTTTGGAGAAATCTTTTGATGAACATAAGAAATTAACCTTACTGGGCATAAACCCAGTATCAAAGGAAACTAGGAAATTCCCCCCTATCCTGTGATGCTAGAGGGACATAGGTGTTATACTCAGAAAAAAGAAAAGGAAATTAATCTTAGAAGATCCTAGTCATCTGTTGTTTGTGCATTTTGGGTTATGCTTGATAGTCTATTTATGAACAATTGGAAAGGAAAATTAAAAACAAAATACTATTTAAGGTAGTTCCCCAAAAGTAAAATTCTTAGGTATTAATCTAACAACATGCACAGGTTTTATATGCTGAGATCTTACAAAACACATGAAAAAAATTAAAGATATAAATAAATTGAGTAGTATATCATGTAGTTGAAGACTCAAAATAGTAAAGCTGTGGATTCTTTCCAAATTGAACTACAAATTTAATATAATTCTATCAAAATTGTGCAGGAATTTTTGAGAAAAAAAATCATACAGAATACACATGAAATAGTAATAAAGTCAGAGGAATCACACTACTTGATTTTTAAGGGTTACTTACAGGTATAATAATCAAGACAGTGTGTTGTGTTGAAAAGATAGTCACATAGATCAATGGAACAGTATAAATAGACCAGAAATAGATCCATAATACACAGCTAACTGATTTTTGACAAAACTGCAAAAGCAATTCAGAAGAGAAATTATAGTCTTTTCAATGAATGGTGTTAAAACAATTGGCAATCCAAAGACCTAAACACTTTAGGCAAAAATTCAGTCCCTGAGTGGCATAAGTGAACCCTAATGGTATAGTTGTTAAAGCATTTGGTTATTAATAAAAAGATCATCAGTTTGAACCCATGAGCTGCTCAATGAAAGAAAGATGTGGCAGTCTGCTTCTGTAAAGATTTACCACCTTGGAAACTATGGGACAGTTGTACTCTGTCTTACAGGGTCACTATGAGTCAGAATTGATTCGATGTTAGTGGGCTTGGGTTTGGGTTGGGTGGCACAGAGTTAAGTGCTGGCCGACTATGTGAAAATTTGGCCTTTTGCACACACCCACAGGTGCCTTGAGGGACAAACCTGGTGATTTGCTTCTGAAAGATCACAGCCTTGAGGAAAGCGTCATAGAACAGCTATACTCTGCACACATGGGGCATGAGGAGTTGGAATCTCCTTGAAGGCAACTAACGCAACAGCATGCCAAGTGCTGATGAAGCTGGAGAGCCACTGGATCTCTCATACATTGCTGGTAGAATGCAAAGTGGTACAAACTGGATGACATTTTCTAAGTTTATTATAAAGTTCAACATACTCTTATCATATGACCTAGAAATCCACTCTTGAGTACTTGTCCTAGAGAAATAAGAACTTACGTTCACACAAATACTTGTACATGAATATTGATAGCAGCTTTATTAGTAATAGCAAAATCAACCAATAACCTAAACATCATTCATTGGGTGACCAGATAAACTGTGTTGCATTCTTTCAATGAAATAATGTTGTTATGTGCCCTCAAGTCGGACCCGATTCATAGCCACCCCTCCTTAGGTTTCCGAGGCAGTATTACTATGTAAGTAGATTGCCCTACCTTCCTTCCTACTCAGTGGTTAAAAGAAAAACCGCAACTTGGATTAATTTCAAGGAAATTATGCTGAGTGAAAAAAGCCAATCTCAAAGTATTATACATGGAATAATGCAATTTATATAACATTTTTGAAACTAGAAAACTGTAGTGATGAAGAACAGATCAGTGGTTGCTAGGAATTAAGTTTAGGTAGAGCCCATAAATACAAGGGTTAGCATGAGGGAGTTTCTTTGGAGTAATGTAACATTTCTAGTTCTGCTTGGGACAGTGGTTACATAAGTCTATTTATAGGATAATATTTCACAGAATTATATACACACACAAAAGAGTGCATGTGAAAACTGGTGAAATCTGAATATTATCTGTAATTTAGTTAACAGTATTTTTGTAGTAATATTTATTTCATGGTTTTGATTAATGCAATATGGTTATATTGGTAGGAAAACAGGAGTTAAAGTTACATGGAAATTGTGGGGAGTTTCCAAAAATATATATATATATTTAATTTTAAAATCATGTAATTCTCATATAAATATATAGTGAGCATGGGATTATTAATGATGGAACTAGTAAGATGGCAAAGCTAGTTCATCATAGGCATGATTATACAATTGTAAAACTGACTTTGTGGAGGCATCTGACCTCTAAATTCATAAGGGGGAAGGAGGATCAAGACCAACAGCCTAAGGCTGGTTTCTATGAGGTGGAGGTCAGACATACCTCTACCCTTCAATGTTTTTACCAATTCTGAGACCAATCGTCCTTCCCATGACACTCTCTACATCTCTGCTGGGCTTGATAATTCTCTGCAATGGCCACAGAGAACTCACAGACAATACTCAAAATTATGAGGTTTATTTAAGAGAAGCAACAGGTTAAATTCAGCATCAGAAATCACTCAGGACATAATGATTCGATCAGGACAGCCTCTTCTCAGCAGTGCCCATAGGCATACCTCTCTCTGGCCCTTGTCCTTTCAGCCCTGAAGTTCCTTGGTCACTGTCCTGCTTGTGCAAGTGTTACAAGGCTCTCCAATAAGTGCCTAGAGACAGTCCACTGAACCATTAAGCCTTGGCTAGAAGTCACTCAGCCCTAGCTTCATGGGTCGGCAAAATTTGCTCTACCAAGGGCCTGGAGGTACCCTACTCCACCAGAAAGCCTCCTGTCTGAAGGCATTTAGCTTTCTTGCTCTGTGGATCTGGAAGGCCACTGCATTACATCTTGCTGGGTCTTCTGCTAGGTCTCCTGATTCTGCTGTCATCATTTCTCGGCTGTTACCTTTTGCCATATCTCACCGTCTCTGTGAACTGCTACAGCTCACTCTCTATTTCCTGGGCTCTGTAGGTTCAGGTCAGGGATCTCAGATCCAAAGGATACGTTCCAGTAGTGCTTCTTCTTTCTTGATGGTAGGGAGACCTCCCATTTCTGTCTCTGAGATGGCTCATTTTAAGCCTAACGGGATGACAAAACTGAATAATCCCTCCTGTACGGTTCCACACACATTATTTGCATGGCCCCACCCACACAAGGGTTCCACGCACCTTATTTACCTTACTAGCAAGCTATTCAATCCCCTTAGTGAGTCACAAGCACCTCACATTTGCATAGTCTTGGACGGGCATTTCATGGGGGTTAAAGAGACTATGGCTAGAAGGGCCATATTAAATAATTCACTGTACCACAACAGTCAATTAAAGAATGAATGCTGAAATGAGATTATTAAATTAGATACAATGTAGTTAATATGCTTCAAGACAATAAAGCTGTATTTTGGGTATTTTTCTTTGTACGTGACAAAAATAATTTGCATATTTAATGGATAAAAATTAATTGCAACTTCTCAATTTTCCAAGATAACACCTAGGTTCTGGGCCCTAATCCACATCCAATATTAAGTCAAACAAAGTTGTAAGTCCTGGAATAATCAGATGACTCTTAGGCAGATTTGTTAAACGATGTTCTAATATGACATTGAAAAGACATACAGTTATTTTTTGGTCTTATTTTGGTTTTGGGAAAATAATTTCCTTAATATCTTTAGTTTCTTCATCATTTTTGCCCTCCAGAAGAGATGCCCGCTGGTCTCATCACTGTTTGCAGATGGCCGTCTACAAATTGCTGCATGCTCTTTACTCATGGCTGTACCAATGGCTTCAGAAGAAGGCTAATTATCTCTACTCTAAGAATACTGATGGGAGCTCTGGTGGCGTAGTGCCTAAGGCACTTGACTGCTAATGAGAAGGCTGGCGGTTCCATCCCACCAGCCACTCTTCAGAAAGAAGATTGGACAATCTACTCCTGTAGTGATACTGCCTCAGAAACCCAAGAAGGGATCACTGAGTCAAAATCAAGTGGACGGCAGTGAGTTTTTTTTTTTTTTTTTTTTGGAAAAATACTGAGTGTTCATGCTTCTTGGCCCTTCTAGGCATAGCCATGTCATCTGAGAGCAGGATGCTTACTAGTGTGCTTCACAAAC
Source organism: Orycteropus afer afer (assembly GCF_000298275.1). Lineage (NCBI taxonomy): Eukaryota > Metazoa > Chordata > Mammalia > Tubulidentata > Orycteropodidae > Orycteropus > Orycteropus afer. The sequence goes on along the minus strand of NW_006921848.1, from coordinate 3,574,383 downwards.
CAGAGAAGGATCTTTGATTCTCAAAGGAACAGGTATAGTGTGAAAGAAAAAGTGGCAACACTGGTATTTGAGTGGAGGTCACCACATACCTTTTGCCATCAAGTTGATTTCAACTCATGGTGATACCATGTGTGTCAAACTGGGCTCCATAGGTTTTCAGTGGCTAATTTTTTTGGAAGTAAATCTCCAGACCTTTTTTCTGAAGGGCCTCTGGGTGAACTGGAACCTCCAACCTGTTGGTTAGCAGCTGAAAGTGTTAACCACTTGCAGCAGTCAGGGAAAGTCAACCGTGGTAACCTACAAAGAGCATTCAATGGCCATGCATGAATACAATCCCATATTGCCCATTAATCACAATAGGATTTCTCATTGCAGGTTTAGTGATTTGAAAAATTATTCTACTCAAGTATCAATTTTATTAGTATAAAGAAACATTTAAATGTGTAAGAAGCATCACATTCTAGAAAGAAAATGAAAATAACCCCAGAATTGCACATCACTGAATTTGCTTTATCGCTGTGACTTCCACAATAAAGAAAATTATAGTATTGATATGAGTGCCCTTACCATTTGTTTTTTTCTAGGGCACTGGTGCAGATGAAGGTATGTTACAAAATCTACTTGGTTGAAAGATAACTCTGGGATAACACCAAAATTAGACAATAAAAGCCAGCAGCAATGGGTATTTGGATGTGGTGCATTTCTAATTAAACCAGAGAATGAACACTTCATTTTTTCCTGATAATTGTACAGTGCTTGATTTCTCTAGAGAAATTTAGGTCTGGTAAACTGTTTTCCTGAATGCTTTGTATGCAGGTTCTAATGTATTGACACTGAAGGAATGATCCAATTATTATGTGATTAATCATGGGTTGCTGTTGGTCTTAGACTGATTACATTGATGGTTTATGAAGAAGAATCAGTATTTGGCTCAAACATCTTCACCTAAACTGGCACCTTCTACCTAGGGATCAGAACTACATTGAGAAAATATTGAAAGCAGAAGCACATGTAATAATTATTCAGTTAATTCCCATTGTCATTCAGAGCCACGGTATTACTAAGCAATGGTAATTACAATTGCAGCATGTGTACTGCTGTTGCCATGTTTAAAATTAATGATATTTTATTGTCAATAAGCAAATAAGAAATATCCTGTGTTTGTTGTGCAGACAAATCTTCAGTGTTTCAGCAACAGAGACAAATAAAATTTGCCTTCGTGAAAATTTAATTACAATATGATACATGAGAAAATGAGTGGCATTTCATAAATTAGAAAGAGAATTAGAAATTCAAAAATGCTAATTTTAATAAAGCCAATTAACACACATTGGAATTAAATGCAATCTTTGGCTTCATAAAGTGATTTTTCCATTATTCTTTAGTGTAGCATTAAAATTCAAAATGTGGAGGGAAGGAAACAGTCAGGAAATACTAATTATGACAAGAAAAGGCAATGAACTGAGGTTTTCCTTTAGGGGTTACTTTTAAATAGAAGACTGATAACTAGAGAAAAAATGCTCTTCATCTGTGCTTCCGAGACGTTGTCCATGCTCTGTCAATGCTCTCTCCTATTTTATTTGTTAATATCTTAGCTAATTTGGAATCTTCAAAATCCACCCTTTGATTTCTGTGTCATATAGTTCATTTAATCATGGAGGGATGAGACCAATGGAACAAAAGAAATATTCTAATATTGAATAAAGAGAATATGGACTGTTTCTATTTCTACTTAACAAATGATTTCTGATGATTCTTTAAAATAAAAGATGTAGTTGAAATGTATTCACTGCATGGTGTAGAAAATAAAAAGTCACTGTTTCCTAAATTGAAGGTGTGGCTATCCTGTGGGGTACAGGGAGATTCCTATTTGTTTATTCTTGCTTTTGAAGTAGAAATACAAAGATGGTAAAATAATAAAATTTAATACAAGCCTAGAATGTAGAATAGAATCTATTTCAATATTAAAAGATTCCTCACAAAGGGTCTATTGTTTTACAAAGGGAGAGAAAATGAAGCATCTCACTGTGTTGAAACAGACTTTATTTTGTTTGTGTATATATTTTTATATAAAACAGATCACATTTTTGTCATTCTCATCTGACAATACTGAAAGCAATTACTTTCCAATATATGATATTATTACCATGCATATTTTTTATCTTAAGGTGTATGTGTGTGTGTATATACACACACCAGAAGTCTGGCAGTTCAAACCCACCAGTCACTCCTCAGAAGGAAGATTGGGCAACCTGCTTCCTTAGTGAAACTGCCTCAGAAACCCAAGGAGGGGTCACTATGAGTCAGATATGACTGGACGGCATTGAGTTTGGTTTTAGTATTTATTATATGTATGTATATTATTGGCTTATAGAAATTATCTCACACTATATATATTTTTCTGCAAATTGACTTTTCTGGGCCAACTTATGTTAGTAAAATTAATTCACACATTGAAACATTTAGCTCTATTCAACTCTGTTGTGTCTAACAAGTATTTTACTACATAAGTATTACACTTTTTTATTATTGATAAACAGGTCAGTTCCCTTTTTTACTTATAAAGAAAGCTACTATAATCATTCTGGCATATTTTGTTATTACCTTCAAGTCAAGTCTGACTCATAGAGACCTTTCAGAGTCAGGGCTGTTTCTTAGCCTCTGGGTACTTTTGAACCACAACCTTTTGGCTAGTAGTCAATCTCTTATCTTTTGTGCCACTCAAGGATCTTCGTTCTGGTATAAGTATTCTTTTCTATAGATACAAGGGTTTCTTTAAAGCAATGGTCTTCAAACAGGAGTGTGCTTACTCCTGGTGTTACACAAAAACTTTTCAATAGTACACCAAGAGTAGGTAAGGTATAAATTTTCATATTATTAACTTTCATATGGGAGCTCTGGTAGCATAGTGGCTAAGACACTTGCCTGCTAACCAGATGGCTGGCAGTTCAAACCCAACAGCCACTCCTCGGAAGGAAGGTTGAGCAATCCTACTTCCATAGTGATACTGTCTCGGAAACCCAAGGAGGGGTCGCTGTGAGTCGGGTTTGACTCGATGGCACATAACAACAACAACAACAACAAACTTCCATATGGACTCCTTTTCCTATTTTACAAAGGAAGTGTCATTTTTATAACAGTAACTCTTATCCATGAGTGCTGTATCACTTCACTTACATAAGTACTCTTTCTGTATCTCTTCACTTATGTAAGTACTCTTTCAGATGATTCAATAGAGTTTTGTAATGTATTCATAAAGTTCTTCCATATATATTTCTATAAATTTATTTTTAACCATGTTAAGGATATTTTCTTAAATTATGTTTTGACTGTACTGATGTGATTTTAAAATATTAACATTTATTCTAAACTCTTAAACGTTATTTTTTTTTTCTGTATGTTCTATGGGATTTTCCATTTAGACAATTAAATTGTCTTCAAATAATGACAGTTTCATTTCTACTTTTAAATCCTCAAATATTTTCTATTTTTCTTGTTTTATTTCAGTGGATAGAACCGTCATTAAAACTGTGAGATGACATAGTGAAAATGTAGCTATATTTTTTCCCCTTTGTTTTTTGTTTTTAGGAGGTAAGTTAAATTTATAAATACTGATGCAATTTCTTTGGTAACAACAGATCTAATCAGTGTTCCTATTTATTTATTTATTTATTTATTTTTTAGTAAGCTATATTTTTAAATAAGAAATAGTCCATTTTCCTGCAATTTCAAATTAATTGTTACATAGTTACTTGTGATAGAATGGATTGTTAAAATGAAATTCTTGCCTTAGTCTTAGCTGACACTCCAAGACAAATAACAACACAATAGACATCAAGTATCCAACTTCTTAAGGCAGGTCAACACTTATGAGATTGTCAGTTTGGATCTGCCAGCATTTTCCATCAACTATCATTGTGATCAGAAGCTTTGATGGGGCAGTGGTTAACACATTCAACTTCTAACCAAGAAGTCAATAAGTTTAAACACACTAGCTGCTCTGTGGGAGAAAGATGAGGCAGTCTGCTTCCGTAAAGATTTTCTTTTTTTAATGCATTTTATTGAAATATAATTTATGTACAGTGAAATATACAAAACTGAAGTGACATGGGTCAATGCATTTTTTTTCAGTGTTCCCTCCCCTCTCCTCCCACCCCTGGTAACCAACAAAGAAAGTTTCCCTCCATATACAAACCTCTCCTTGACCCTCCACAGCAGCGAACTAATACTATATTTGTCCTTCTGTGATTGACTTATTTCACTCAGCATAATGTCCTCTAAGTTCATCCATATTATGTGGTGTATTGCAGACTCTACATTATTCTTTAGTGCTGCATAGCATTCTATTGTGTCTATGTACCATAGTTCGGTCATCCACTCTTCTGCTGATGGGCACCTAGGTTGTTTCCATCTTTTCGCTATTGCAAATAGTGCTGCGATGAATGTGGGTGTGGATATATCCATTCCCATCCTGGCCCTCACCTCTCCAGGATATATACCTCATAATGGGATTGTTTGGTCAAATGGTATCTCCAATTCCAGCTTTCTAAGGAGTCGCCATACGGCTTTCCACAATAGTTGTATCCCTATGGTACCAGAGCTCCCTCTCTATCTATATAGATATAAATATTTGGAGGAGCTCTGGTAGCATAGTGGCTAAAGCACTTGACTGCTAACCAGAAGGCTGGTGATTCAAACCCACCAGCCACTCCTCGGAAGGAAAGTTGGGCAATCCTACTTCCGTAGTGATACTGCCTCGGAAACCCAAGGAGGGGTCGCTATGAGTCAGGGCCGACTCCACGACACACAACAACAACAACAATTTCAAATTAATAAAATGCAAATTAAAGCAGCCATAAATTGATATTTTTAGCAAATAACTGGAAAATATTAAAAAATGATCATATATGGTTCTAATAAGGGTGTAAATAAGTAGAAACTGTCTAATGCTGCTACATTGAATATAAATTAGCACAATTTCACATGGATTTATTTTAAAGATATAATTGAGGAAATACATAAATAATTAGGTTTAAAATTAATGACTCAAATATGCAACATGTGGAACTTGTTGAGTAAATTGTGGAACTTACATAAAATTAATATGCATTTTACTTATATTAAAGAAGTATAATTCCTGACAATGAAACATGGTTCTCATATGTCTTTAAGTGACAAGAAGATTATGACATACTAATTCCATTTTGAAACATTATACCTATTCTGCATTTATCAATCAGTCCAGGTAGGCTAGACACTATTTCAGTAAAAGAAAACTCCAAAATCTTAATAGTTTCATGTAACTTCAATTTATTTCTTGCTCATGCAAAGCCCACTATTGTTGTGTTGTTGTTATGTGGCGTGTTATGACTCGTAACAACCTCTCCTTGGGTTTCTGAGGCAGTATCACTACAGACATAGATTGCCCAACCTTCCTTCCGAGGAGTGGCTGGTGGGTTTGAACTGCCAGCCTTCTGGTTAGCAGTCAAGTGCCTTAAGCACTATGCTACCAGAGCTCCTAAAGCCCACTATGGGCCTGAGCAATTATCAGACCCATATGGCTATGTGGCCTCCATACTGTAACTCTGTTCTAGACTCTGCGCCTCAGCACCAGTTCTCTTTCACAGAAGGAAAATGGGAGACCGAAGAATCATATAAGTTTTACACTGCATCCATCCTAAAGTGATGTTTCACTGGCTGAAATGTGCAGTCTTCCATGTGGAAAGAGAACTAAATATTGCTGTTCACACCAAGGATGATTTCAGTTTGATAAATTACACACATTCTCTATATTTCCATCTATATATGCCCATCCATCTGTGGAGATACATACACACATGTAAGAACATGCACATATCTTGATTTTAATTAACACTGCAAGAATAAAGTCTTCATAATCATAAAATAAAACTCACCTTTTTTTATTACCTGCTCATGGATATTAATATAATAACATTTAAATATAATATACTGACACACTCAAGAATTTATAAAGCCAATCCAACAATTTAAGAAGGACATCGAAATGCTACAGGAGCCAGATTGGGGCCTGTTAAACGTTGGCAAGTGGTAGTAAAACTATTGTAGCTTGGTATGTATTTTGATTTGGTTGCCATGTTGGAAAACCCTGTGTACACCACTTTCCTCCTCAGTGGGAAAAACTAGTATGCCAATAACTTCTCAGGCCTTTGTCTCCCAAAAGCATCTCAGTTTCCCTCAGCCTCCTGTGCCTGGCTACCTACAGAGTATTAATGTGTGGATAGAGCTGTGCTGTTTTCAAAGCTGTTTAGATACATTGTCTCATTTAGTCCTCACAATAAATTTGCAAGGTAGGTCTTATTATACTTGATTAATAACTAGAAAATAAAGTTGAATTGATTTTAGAAAATGCAATTTGTTGCTCAAGGCTAAATAATTTGTTCAATGTCACAATTAGCAAGGGACAGTGTTAGAATTCAAATTAATTCTTCTGATGCTATCATTTTACACTCTTTCAATCATATATTTTATCCTTACCCGAATTCTTTGGGTAGGTAGTGTAGGGATATCTAAAATTATAATTAAATGGTTTCCACATGAAACATTTGAGAGTGAGTAGAAACCACCAGCAACTTCATGGAAGGAAGACGGGACAATCTGCTTCTGTAAAGATTTACCACCTCAGAAACCCAGTGGGTGTTGCTATGAGTCAGAATTGACTTGATGGCAGTGGGTTTGGTCTTTTATTTGCTCTATTTGGAGTAATGAGGCAGTGGTAGGTCAGTAACAGAATTCTTGCCTAATGCACAGGAAAATCTCACATATAGCCACCACTCGTTAGTGAAGGCTTTTATGTTGCTATGATGCTAAACAGGTTTCACTGGAGATTATAGGCCACCTATTTCCAAAAATCAGTCAATGAAAATCTATGGGTCACAACAGTCCAATCTACAGCCAATCATGAGAATGGTGCAGAATGACACAGAATTTTGTTCCACTGTGCATGGGTTCACCATGAGCCAGGGGACAACTGAAAGACCAAACCAAACTCACTGCCATCCAGTTGATTCTGACTCACAGCAACCCCCACTGGGTTTCCGAGGCTGTAAATCTTTACAGAAGTAGATTGTGCCATCTTCCTTCTGTGGACTGGCTGATGGGTTTGAACCATTGACGTTCTGGTTAACAGCCAAATGTCTCATCTGCTATACCACCAAAGCTCCTTAGGGGCCAACTAGAGGGCTGTTAATAAGAATATTCCTGAAAAAAAAAACCCAAAAAACTGGAATTTAGGGTTCCTGACTCCTTGCTTTGCCCTCTTTCTACTGCATTGCACTGCCTCATGGCTTGTACTGACAGCTCCCTGAAGTAGCACCTCGTTTTTGGTGTGCTTTGAGGACAGGGTCGTACTCTTTCCAAATGGCTTCATGAACCAGGGGCTCTGAGCAGAGTTCACAATCCTCAGCACTCAGGCAGGTCCAACACCTTCTTTGACATTATCCGTGAAATTCTAACAACAATTATGTATAGCAGTCACTTTGGACTTTATATCTAGCCAGGTGGTAATTTGGAGGAAAAAAAAATCATATCAAGAAAAAGTGAGAAAATATTTTCCCTGTTCTCATAGCAGTTAAACTAAAATGATCCCTAAGTAAAGCAGAAATTGCTTAAAATAAAGTCCTACTTATTTTCAGATAAATGAAAGTGTTTGTGTGTATTTGTTCATTTATTACCTTTGTCTCAGAAAGAATATGTGGTAATGTACAATGATATATTAATGAAAAAATCACAGATTAATTTGAGAAGTAAAATAATAGAGTTGTAAATTGTCCAGTGAACAAGGAACTGGGTATCTTTTCTACGGATGTAGCACAGATTTGATGCACACTTTTAATTGGAAAGATGGTCATCAAAACTTTTTTTCCCCCCCATCCTGGTGTAGCCTATGTAGTTTTATGTTAAATCATCAAAGGAAATTGCCATTTTGGAGATTTACAATGAAGCCTGTAATAGGGACATGTCTTATATTAGATGACTAAAAAAATTGCTCGGCAGGGTTAGAATTGCTGCATTCAATGTTAGGATAGTTGCTGAGAATGGAATGGAGTAAATGTTCAGGATCAGCCATAGCTCTGATAAGACTATCTACAAAAAATGTGCTTAAGCACCAGCCAGAATAAAAAATATATAAAATCAAATAAGATACAGAGGTAATAAAGTCACCCTGCTTACAGCCTGATGACATTATAGCTATTTCTATAAGTAGAGTTAACTCCTCTCGCAGCTGACATGTCCCAAGAGAGTAAGTGGTGAACAGCCTCATTCTGAAAGGAAGTGAATGGACAGTGGGAGCAGTGAGTCTTACCATCTGACTTGAATGGCCACTGAAATGTATTAAGTAACACAGAGCTTGCGGATGTCCAGTGTTTGGACATTACCACTACCCCATTCTCTACTGGGTTACATTCATATGAAATTAGGAAGAGAGAAGGGAAGGAAAGGCTACCAAAAATATACTTTTGAGGCAATTACAAGTAGGTACTTGAGCACAAGACTTTTTAATTTTTTAGAATCATCGGCTTTGCTGTTGCTGTTATGTGCCTTCAAGTCAGACCTGACTCATAGCGACCCCTCCTTGGGTTTCTGAGGCAGTATCACTATGGAAGTAGATTGCCCAACCTTCCTTCAGAGGAGTGGTTGGTGGGTTTGAACCACCAGCCTTCTGGTTAGCAGTCAAGTGCCTTAGGCACTGTGCTACCAGAGCTCCTCTCATCTGCTTTAAGAGGCAGCTAAAACTGGAAGCTGCAGAGATTTACCAAAGCTCTTTGGTGAGCTCCTTTCTGTCCCCCTAGCAGCTTTGTACCCCAAAACTTTCAGTGGTGTGGAAGTTATTAATTCCCTGTATTGGAATCCTTTCTGTTCGAAGTACATGGAGTGATTACTGTTTTCCTAGTTAAACTCTGATATTAAACAATTTTGCATACCAAAATAGCATCCTCACAACTATGTCGAAGAAAGCCTCGCCTGTTACAGAATTCTCAGTGTCAATAAAATAAAAGAATTAGTTACTTACCAGGCATACAAATATCCTTAGAGTAAGAGAGATTTCCCTCAAAATTAAGTAAATAGAAGCTTTAAAGTGATGCTTTTTTAAGCAACCTTATGTAGAGGCTTGCAGAGGAGGGGTGGTGTGGGCCAATACAAAACTATAATGGTGTTAAGGTCCCGGTAGGTATAGCATGTTCTAGCTCTGGTAGCATAGTGGCTAAGACACTTGCCTGCTGACCAGACGGCTGGCGGTTCAAACCCACCAGCCACTCCTCGGAAGGAAGGTTGGGCAATCCTACTTCCGTAAGGATACTGCCTCGGAAACCCAAGGAGGGGTCGCTATAAGTCGGGTGTGACTCGACGGCACATAACAACAACAACAACAAGAACAAATTTTAGAATATCTCTGGTATAGTGCCTAAGGCACTTGAGTGCTAACCAGAAGGCTTGTGGTTCAAACCCATCAGCCACTCCTTGGAAGGAAGGTTGGACAATCTACTTCCATAGGGATACCGCTTTGGAAACCCAAAAAGGGGTCACTATGAGTCAGAGCCAACTTGACAGTGTATAGCAAACAAAACAATGATTGGATATGAATCTGTTCTTCAAGAATTCCTTTGCTTAACTCAGTTTTTGATAAATATCTGTTGGTAGAGAGTTATGCTATAATCAATAACATATGATACGTAGAATGCATTAGTTTTGAGTTACCAGATAAACAGGGGGTCATAGACTTTAAGGACAACTAACCTAAATGTAATACTATCTACCTCTGATGAAAACCAAGGAGCCTAACAAGACTGACTTCCTAATGAGAGAATCTCCTTCTCTTCTTGGAAGTTACACAGGTAGGACATGCAATCAAAATCAAGAGTCTCTTCAGAAATTGTTTTACATCCTCTCTAGCACAAGAGGACTTGGGAAATCAGGGCTTGCAGACAAAGTTCCTTTAAATGAGAGTTCTAATGAATTTCTTATGATGGTTAATGTTACATGTCAACATGACAAGAGCTTGGCAGATGTTGGACTGGGTGCTCTTTCATAATGTAATATGATAAAATCACCTGCCATGATTTTCTCTGATATGATCTATCAGTGGAAAGGGGAATTTTCTTGGGAGTGTGACCTGCCTCCAGTATATGAATGGATGTTCTAGAAAAGCTCATACTGCCCCTTAACTCTATACTCTTCCTGTGCTCTGACTTGCAGATCTTGGATTTTCATGTCCCTGCAATCTATCAGCCAGCAAAGGTCTCTGGCCTGACACCTGACCCATGAATTTATGACTTGCCAGCCCCCACAATTGTGTGACCCATCATTTCCTCTGAGTAAATCTCTTTTCATATATTTATTCATACATCTCACTATGTATCTCCCGTAGATAACCTAGACTAAGATTTTTCTTATAAAAATATTCTTTGAATATGAAGTGTGGCTTATATTATCACCACTTTATATAAAAAATGCTGCACTTATTATCTAAATTCTGAAAGTAGAAACCATTTGTAGATTGTCCCTCTAAATCATATCAACAAAGAAGATAGCTATCTAGAAGTTCAAATA
>NW_006921848.1:3555052-3562151 GCF_000298275.1 Orycteropus afer afer | reverse complement strand
GATCGATCAGTTCTTTTTGGTACAGTGACTCTGTGTATTCCTACCATCTTCTCTTGATGTTGCCTGCATCATTCAATATTTTGCCCATAGAATCTCTCAATATTGCAACATCCTACTCTGTGGGAATTTCAATTATTGCTACTTAAACTTTCTAAAGACATATGGAGTATGGTCACATGTTTGAAACTAAAGTTATAAATTCATTTGTTCACCAAAGAAATATTTACTGTGTACCTACTTTGTGTCAGACACTGTGATTAGTTGGTAGGATATGGCAATTAACAGACAAACAAAATTATTTGCTCTAATAGAGATCATAGGCAATTATATGTTTGGGGTCCACTAAATGCATTATGCTCATTCAAAGAAGAGCTCTATCAGTTAGTTCTCTGTACTCCCTTCTCCTGATTTTTTGTAAAAGTGTTAAGTAAAATTGTATTCAGCACCTGGAAGCTTCCACAATTAACACCAGTACATCTAAGTGTGTAATACCTATGTTAAACATTTATGTTTTTATTTGCTCTAATAGAGATCATAAAGGAGTTCTGCTGGTGTAGAGCCTAAGGCACTTAACTGCTAACCAGAAATTTGGCATTTCAAACCCACCAGCCACTCCTTGGAAGGAACACTGGGCAATCTACTTCCATAGAGATTTACTGCCTCAGAAACCCAAAGGGGGCCACTATGAGTCAGAATCAACTCAATGGCAGTGAATTTGGTTCGGTTTGGTTTTAAGAGAGATCATATTCTAGTGGTGAAGGTAGAAAATGGAGGGTAATTTTGATAATTGTATGGACCCTGAAATTTATTCTGAATAACTTGGGTAGCTAGTGGAGAGCTTAGAGCAGCCAAATGATATGATCAGATGCATATTTTAATTGGATAATTCTGACTGCTGGGTTGAGGAATTGGGAGCTATTATTTCAGGTGCATCACATTACACTTGTCTCACTGAAACTCTTCTTTCACTTTTTCTTCCAGGCAGTTATTTGTTTGGGATCTACTTAATGCATTATGCTCAAAGAAGAGCTATATCAATTAGCTCTCTGTATTCCCTCCTCTTGATTTATAGTAAGTATTAGGTAAAATTGTATTCAGCACCTGGAAGCTTCTACAATTAACACCACTATACTTAAGTGTGGGAGCTCTGGTAGCATAGTGGCTAAGACACTTGCCTGCTAACCAGATGGCTGGCAGTTCAAACCCACCAGCCACTCCTCAGAAGGAAGTTTGGGCAATCCTACTTCCGTAGTGATACTGCCTTGGAAACCCAAGGAGGGGTCACTATGAGTCGGATTTGACTCAACGGCACATAACAACAACAACAACACTTAAGTGTGTAATACCTGTATTAAACATTTATGTTTTTATTTGAGGTAATAAATGAGGAAATACAATTATATATACACACATATAATATAATTTCAAATGTATAAATAAAATGTACAAAATAAAAAAGATCAAATAGAAATACTCTATTGTTAGGCATTGCTGAGTGGGTTCCAACTCATAGTGGCTATTTTGGTTCTCTAGTGCTGCTAAAAGAGACAAACTTGTCTGTCAGTTTGTCATCCTGTGGGGCTTTCACATTGCTGTGGGGCTTGAGGCTGTGCCACCTGTGTTTCAAATGCCAGCAGGGTTACCCATGGTGCACAGGTTTCAACGCAGCTTACAGACTAAGACAGACTAGGAAGAAGGAAGAGACCATCCATGTCTCAAAAAATTGACCAGGGAAAACCTTATGAATAGCAGAGTAATACTGTCTGATATATTACTGGGCAAATTTCTGAATAGCTTGGAAACACAGTGCAGGAAGACCAGCCCCATGGGTCAGAAGGCACTCATAATAGGACTGGGAAAGAGCTGCCTTATCAGAGTAGACCCTTCATGATATGGATAAAGTAAGTCTTTCAGGACTCCCATGTGCTGATGTGGTACAACTGAAATTGAAGAGAAACAGCTGCAAACATCCGTTAATAATCGGAACATGGAATGTACAAATTATGAATCTAGGAAAATTGCAAGTTGTCAAAAATGAAATTGAATGTATAAAGATTGATATCATAGGCATTCCTGAGCTGAAATGGACTGGTTTTGGCCATTTTGAATCAGACAACCTTATGATCCACTATGGTGGGAATAGGAGCTCTGGTAGCCTAGTGCCTAAGGCACTTGACTGCTAACCAGAAGGCTGGTGGTTCAACCCCAACAGCCACTCCTCAGAAGGAAGGTTGGGCAAAGTACTTCCATACTGATACTGCCTCAGAAACCCAAGTTAGGGTCGCTAAGAGTCAGGTCCAACTCGACAGCACATAACAACAACAACAACAACATGGTGCAATTGACAATTTGAAGAGGAATGGTCTGGCCTTCATCATCACAAAGGATGTTTCAAGGTCTGTCCTGAAGTACAATGCTATCAGTGATAGGATAATATCCACACACTTACAAGGACAACCTGTTAATACTACCATTATTCAAATTTATGCACCAACCACCAAAGCCAAAGATGAGGAAACTGTAGATTTTTATCAACTTTTGCAGTCTGAAATTGACTGAACATGCAATCAAGTGGAATGAAAAAGATGGAAACAAAGAAGAATCACTGGTAGTTGGAAAATTTGGCCTTGGTGACAGAAATAACATTGGAGATTGCATGATAGAATTTTGCAAGACCAATGACTTATTCATTGCAAATACCTTTTATCAACAAAACAAACGGTGGCTGTACACATGGACTTCACCAGATGGAGTACACAGGAATCAGATTGATTACATCTGTGGCAAGAGGTGATGGAAAAGCTCAATATCTTCAGTCAGCCAAAACAAGGCCAGGAGCTCATTGTGGAACAGACCATCAATTGTTCACATACAAGTTCAACTTGAAGTTGAAGACAATTAAAACAAGTCCGCGAGAGCCAAAATATGACCTTAAATATATCTCTCCTGAATTTAGAGACCATCTAAAGAGTAGATTCATTGAACACCAATGACTAAAAACCAGAAGAATTATGGGATGCCATCAAGAGTATCATCCATGAAGAAAGAAAGAGGTCATTAAAAATAAGAGAAAGAAAGAAAAGACCAAAATGGATATCAGAAGAGACTCTGAAACTTGTCCTTGAGCGAAGACTAGCTAAAGCAAATAGAAGAAATGACAAGAAAAAAGAGCTGAACAGAAGATTTCATTGAGTAGCTCAAGCAGACAAAGCTAATTATTAGAATGAAATGTACAAAGACCTGGAACCAAAAGGGTAGAACTCGCTTGGCATTTCTCAAGCTGAAGAACTGAGGAAAAGTTTAAGCCTCGAGTTGCAATATTGAAAGATTCTATGGGCAAAATATTGAATGATGCATGAAGCATCAAAAAAAGATGGAAGGAATATACAGAGTCACTGTACCAAAAAGAACTGGTCGATCTTCATCCATTTCAGGAGGTGGCGTAGGTTCAAGAACCAATGGTATTAAAGGAAAAAGTTGAAACTGCACTGAAAGAATCAGCAAAGAACAAGGCTCCAGGAATTGATGGAATACTCACTGAGATGTTTCAACAAACCAATGCCCTGATGGAGGCACTCAAGAGATTTGGAAGACAGCCACCTGGCCAACTGACTGGAAGAGATCCGTATTTTTACCCATTCCAAAGAAAGATGATCCCACAGACTGTGGAAATTATCAAACAATATCATTAATATTGCATGCAAGTAAAATCTTACTGAAGAAAATTCAGAAATGGTTGCAGCATTATATTGACAGAGAATTTTCAGAAAGGCAAGCTGGATTCAGAAGAGGACATGGAATGAGGGATTTCATTGCTGATGTCAGATGAATCTTGGCTCAAAGAAAAGAATACCAGAAACATGTTTACTTGTGCTTTATGGACTATGGAAAAGCATTTGATTGTGTGGATCATAACAAATTGTGGATAAGGTTGAGAAGAATGGGAATTCCAGAACACTTAATTGTGCTCATGAGGAGCTTATACAAAGACCAGGAGGCCATCATTTAAAAAGAAAATGGAACACTGCATGGTTTAAAATCAAGAAGGGAGTGCATCAAGGTTGTATTCTTTCGCCATATGTATTCAATCTGAATGATGAGCAAAGAATCCGAGAAGCTGTACTATATGAAGAATGTGGCATCAGACTTGGAGGAAGAATCATTAACAACCAATGATATGCTGATGACACACCTTTGCTTGCTGAAAGTGAGGATGACTTGAAGCACTTACTGATGAAGACTGAAGACTACAGTGTGCAGTATGGATTATATCTCAATATAAAGAAAACAAAAATCCTCACAACTGGACCTATAAGCAGCATCACAATAAATGGAGAAGAGATTGAAATTGTCAAAGACTTCATATTGCTTGGTTCTACAATCGATGTCAATGGAAGCAGCACTTATGACATCAGACGACATATAGCACTTGGGCAAATCGGCTCCAAAGGATCTCTTTCAAGTGCTGAAGAGCAAAGATGTCTCCTTGAGAACTAAGGTGAGCCTGACACAAGCTATGGTATTTTCAATTGCCTCATAGCCACTCCTTGGAAGGAAGATGGGGCAATCTACTTCCATAGTGATACTGCCTCAGAAATCCAAGGAGGGGTCACTATGAGTCAGGTCAGACTCGACAGCACATAACAACAACAACAACATATGCATGTGAGAGTGGACATTGAATAAGTAGGACCGAAGAAGAATTGGTGCTTTTGAGCTGTGGTGTTGGCAAAAAATGCTGAAAGTACCATGGACTGATAAAAGAACTAACAGGTCTGTCCTGGAGGAAGTGCAACCGGAATGCTCCTTGGAGGAGAGAATGGCTAGACTTCGTCTCACCTACTTTGGTCATGCTGTCAGAAGGGAACATTCCCTGGAGAAGAATGCCATGCTTGGTAAGGTGGAGGGTCAATGAAAGAGGGGAAGGCCCTCAACGAGATGGATTGACATGATGGCAGTGGCAATGAGCTCAAATATAGCAAGAATCATGAAGCTGGCACATGACCAGGCAGTGTTTCATTCTACTGTGCATAGGGTCACTGTGAGTTGGAAACGACTTGATGGCACCTAACAATAACAACAAAAACAGTGCTACTATAACAGACATACCACAAGTGGGTGACTTGAACAAACAGGGATTTATTCTCTTACAGTTTTGGAGGCTAGGTGTCTGAGTTCAAAGTGCCAGCTCGAGAGGCTGGGTGAAAGGCTCTAGACCTTAGGCTTTAGCTCTGCCTCTTGTTCCTGGACCACTAGAGCTGGAGGTGTTCCTTAACTCAGGCAGCTGCTGGGTGCTGAAGCTGACAAGCCCAAGGTTGACAAGTAAAATGATTATTCGAGCAACATGGTAGGCTAGTTCAAATCCAGAAATAGTCCCCCCAAGATCAGCAGACAACATGACAGGCCATTTACTGATGATTCGGGCAAATGCAGGACCCAAATGTATCAAGAACCGTCAAACCCTTCTCAAAGCATCTTCTTGTATACTGGAAGCAGACCACATCCCTAAGGCAGCTACTCGGCTGTTCCAATAGATTCCACCATGAGGTTAATTACCAATCTCACCATGGGGAATAACTATATCCAGCTGCCCAGCCACTCAACCAGGCCCAGCCAAGTTGACACACAAACTTAACTATCACAGTGGCCCCAGGTATAATGGAATGAAACATTTCCCAGTCCTATGCCATTCTGACAGTAGTAGGTATGTTTGAGCCCAAGAAATAATCTACAGGATGATTATTTTCTTCCTTTTTTTCTATATTCAATATATTTACTGAATTTTAATACATGTGAGGAAAAAAAAATTAGAATATGCAAGAAGTAACCCTCTACACATAACACTATTATTACATGTTGAGCTCTGTGAAAACAAACTGGGGTTTAGGGTAAAAGATGCTTATTAATGACTAACACCTATCAATGGAAGAGGAAGGAAGAAAGATTGTACAATGAGATAAGTCAAGCTGAACAGTAGGTCATACAATCTCAGTCAACCTGGTGAGCCCTTGTAGAATGAATACTGCCAATAAGAGATGTGATACTTAGACCAAAATGGCCTGGCTATTATGCCTGGTCTCACTCTGTCACTACTTAAAGGTGCACCTGAGGTGAGAGAGTTCTCTGCAGGTAAGGCAGACCCTGAGGGACTGACAGCTGGAGTTGTTTACTGACCAAACTTCCCTCTGCTGAGCAAGCTTTTCTTTGTAGAAGGATATCTGGGTAGCACATTTCTGTGTTTCCTGTATATACACACCTTGTGTTAGAGCATGTTAACATTGACTCGCTAGCCTTTCCCTCCTCATCCATTGTCTGAAGAGAAAAGTAATAAAAACTGAGTAAATAGATTCCTGCAATAAAAGTAAGCAGAGTATATATATATAAAAAAGGCATCTCTAGATGGAGGTGAGAAAGCAGGAAGTAGGGGTTATTTTACATAATAAATGACTCATGGCAGGCTAAGTTTAGGGACAAAGGTGCTGGAAACAGGGAGTTATTTAGAGGTAGAATAGTAAGAGGGTATCATAGGTTTTGAGGTGTTAGAAATTAAGTGAATATGGGAACAAGAATTGTTGTACACTGTGTTCATTCGTGTGTGAGTACCAGGAGGTAAGATCACTGACAGAAAACTTAGAGGCTAGTTACCACAGTGTGTGTATGCTTAAGATAAGAACTTTCTTTTTTTTTTAATATAACTACACACAAAATTAATAAGAATTTAATGCCATCCATTAGGTAGCATTGAAAAATTTCCCAACTACTCCATCATTCTTTTACAGTTTATTCAAATAAGAATTAAAATAAGGTTCATGCTCTGCAGCTAGCAGAAATTATTCTTAAGTTTCTTTCAATCTCTCATTTTTTCTTGTAAATTAGTTATTAAAGTGGGACATTTTTTTCTACAACTTCCCACATTCTAGATTTTTCTAACTATACTCATATAAAATTATTTATCATATTCTTTGGCTCCATTGTATTGTAAATTGGTTTGTTGTTGTTGTTGTTATGTGCCATCAAGTCAGACCTGACTCATAGCAACCCCTCCTTGGGTTTCCGAGGCAGTATCACTACGGAAGTAGATTGCCCCATCTTCCTTCCA
>NW_006921848.1:3553526-3554092 GCF_000298275.1 Orycteropus afer afer | reverse complement strand
TTGAACTGCCAGCCTTCTGGTTAGCAGTCAAATGCCTTAGGCAATACACCAGCAGTGTTCATTGCTACCAAACTGGTCTTTGTTTCTAGACCTTCATTAGTGGACAGTACAATAAATATGTATTTATTTAAAGATAAAATACATTATGAATTCATGTAATTCAATTTAAGACATTAAGGTTTTTACTTATCTTTAATTTTACATTAAATTTATTTTCATGTTTTGAAAAATCTTGGTTCCCAATTACATTAAAATAATCGTTTATTTGATTTATCACGCATACACACATGTGGTGGAGTGGTTAAGCATTTGACTTCTAACTGGAAGGTTAGTGGTTCAAATACATCAGCTGCTCTGAAGCAGAAAGATGTGGCAGTTTGGTTCTGTACAGATTACAGCCTTGGAAAACCTATGGAGCAGTTCTACTATGTCCTACTATGCTGTTGTGAATGGGGATCAACATGATAGCAATGGATTTGCTTATATATATGTATATATATGGGAGCTCTGGTAGCATAGTGGCTAAGGCACTTGACTGCTCACTAGAAGGCTGGCAGTTCAAATCC
>NW_006921848.1:3552410-3553201 GCF_000298275.1 Orycteropus afer afer | reverse complement strand
ATATATATATATATATGGAGCTCTGGTGGTGGAAAAGGTAAGGTATTTGGCTACTAACCACAAGGTCAGTAGTTCAAAAACTTACCAACTGTTCTACAGGAGGAGGATGAGGTAATCTACTCTGTAAAGATTTACAGCCTTGGAAACCCAATAGGGTGTCATTATGAGTCAAAATCAACTCAATGGCAGTGGTTTCATATATATACAAGGTTTCAAAAAACAATGCCAGTATTATGACTAATTATATTATTGATCCTGGAAAACCATATGAGATTTTATTGCAGTTCTTTTTCCTCTTAGGTTATCTTCTAGAGAAATCCATCAAATTACTATATTTAGTTTCTTGTGATGATCCCTTGATACACAGTCATTCATTTATCTCATTGTGCTTTTGATCTTTAGAGATTATTTCTAAACATTTAATTTTGTTATATAAAATATTTCCATTACTCCATATGTATATTCAGAGAAGTCCCTTTTGTCCCTTTTACCCTGCTCCCTCCTCCCCTTCTTGATGATTCCCTCCTGTTACCACCTCCTGTACAAGCAATCATGTTTTTAAGCTTTGAGTTTATCCTTACATTATTTGAAAAACATGAGCAAAATATCTGCATGTATTTATGTTGGAAAACATATAGCATTTATGTTCCTCTCTTTTTCTTAAATAAATAATAGTACATTCTACAAAAACTTTTTTCAATCTTGATTTTCTTCATTTAATCTATCTTGGCAATCTCCCACAATAGTATATAAAGATTTTCCTCATTGCCCCTTGCAATTTTGGTTATTCC
>NW_006921848.1:3527213-3552180 GCF_000298275.1 Orycteropus afer afer | reverse complement strand
TCCTTGGAAGGAAGGTTGGGCAATCCTACTTCCGTAGTGATACTGCCTCGGAAACCCAAGGAGGGGTCGCTATGAGTCGGGGCCGACTCGACAGCACATAACAACAACAACATATTTCCTTTCCACTTGTTTGAAAATAGTTTGGTCTCCTGTTTATGAAGAATGCCTGGCATATAGCAGGTGTGCCCAATAATGACAGTTTTAAATAAATGATTGAATAAATAAAACAACAGGAAAAAAATAGTTTTGTAGTGATCAACATGTTTTTTAAAAAGTTCCCGTTAATATACTTTCTGCTAATTTTTAAAATTTTCTTTAAAATAAATTTTTATTGAGGAGTAGTCTGATACCTGCTTTTCTTCATTCTTTTACCTTCTGTTATGCTCCCTAACAATCCACTGTAGCAGATTCAGTCAAGGACAAAACCATTTACTGTTTTGACAAATCTAAGGACACTTTTGCTGCTTATCTGTTCTAGGACTCTACTTAGCATTTGATACATTTCATTACACATCATTATCTTAATTATATGTCACAAGACCCCCTCCTAGTTTATATCCTTCATTTTGTGTGCTCTTTCTCTGCCTGTTTTGTTGATTTCTCATTCTCCTTCTTAATCCAATTTACTAGGGACTATGTTTCACATTTCTTCATTCCTCTCTCTACTAAGCCCCTGTGATGTCATTATTTTTCATTGAGTTGTATAGCACTGTTATGAGATTTTAAAATTTACATTACCAATCTGTCTTTTGAATTCCAAATCTATACATGAAATGTCCCTTTGAAATTTCCACTTAGATGTCCAAAGACATCACATATTTAACATGTGTAAAATTAAATCCTTAATCCTTAATGTCTCCCCAACACAGTAGCTCTTCTCCAGTCTTCCACAATAAATCTTATAGTCAGAACATTCAAATTCTCAAGCCAATAATATAATACTTGTATACTGTTGTTATTGTTGTTAGGTGCCATCGAGTCAGCTCTGACTCACAGTGACGCTACGTACAACAGAATGAAGCATTGCTCAGTTGTACACCATCCTCACAATCTCTGCTATGCTTGAGAGCATCATTGCAACTGTTGTGTCAATCTATCTTTTTGAGGGTCTTCCACTTCTTCAAAGACATTCTACCAATCATGATATCCTTTTCCAGGGTGTGGTCCCTTCTGACAACATGAGCAAAGTGGGTGAGATGAAGTCTGACAATTCTCGATTCCAAGGAGCATTCTGGCTGCACTTCTCACAGGACAGATTTGTTCATTCTGGCAGTTCGTGGTATTTTCAGTACTCATGCCCAACACCACAATTCAAAGGCATCAACTCTTTTTCAGTCTTCCTTATTCATTGTCTAGCTTTCACATGCTCATGAATTGATTGAAAATACCATTGGGACAGATGCACCTTAGTCTTCAAAGTGACATATTTGCTTCTTAAGACTTTAAAGAGGTCTTTTGCAGAAGATTTGTCCAGTATAATACGATGTCTGGTTTCTTGACTGCTGCTTCCTTGGGTATTGATTGTAGATTCAAGTAAAATGAAGTCCCTGACAACTTCCATCTTTTCTCCATTTATCATGATGTTGCTTATTGGTTCAGTTGTGGGGACTTTTTTCCTTATGTTGAGGGATAACCCATACTGAAGACTGCAGTCTTTCATCTTCATTAGTATGTGCTTCAATAGCCAGGTATCTGTCTTCCAAATTTCCTGGAAATGAGTAAACTCCTCCAGTGCTGCATCTGTTTGCTGAAACATCTCAGTGGGTATTCCATCAATTCCTGGAGTCTTGTCTTTCAACAATTCCTTCAGTTCACTTTGGATTTCTTCCTTCAATTCCATTGGTTCTTGATCATATGCTACCTTCTGAAATAGTTGTACATTGACCAATTCTTTTTTGGTACAGTGACTCTGTATTTCTTCCATCCTCTTTTGATGCTTCCTGCATCATTCAATATTTTGCCCATAGAATCCTTCAATATTACAACTTGAAGCTTAAATTTTTCTCTTCAGTTCTTTCAGCTTGAGAAATGCTGAGCGTGTTCTTCCCTTTTGGTTTTCCACCCACAGGTCTTTGCACATTCCATTATAATACTTTACTTTGTCCTCTCAAGCTGCCCTTTGAAATCTTGTTTGGCTATTTTATCCTTTATCATCATTTCTTCCTTTTGCTTTAAACCACACACACACATACACAAAACCAAACTCACTGCTCTCAATTCAGATATAACTCATAGCAACCCCTCCTTGGGTTTTTGAGGCAGTGTCACTACCAAAACAAATTGCCTAACCTTCCTTCCAAGGAGTTTAAGATGAAGCCTCAAAAGATTCCTTATGTCAATTTAGTTTTTGCCTGTAAACCTCTTGAGCTTCTTAAATATTGAGAGAAAAATTACTATGGACAGAACTTCTGAAGTGGGCATTGGTAGTTTTCTTGAAAATTTGGAAACGTCAATACTGAAATGGCAGTGAGAAACTGTGTAGAGTCCTTAAAGGAGTTCACCAGTTATATTTCTTTTAGTGTCGAAGACACACACAGACAAGCTCAACTGACTTTAATTAAGGTCTCCCTAAACTCATCAACATGTGAACTTTCCTAATATTCCCAGAACAATGGACAAGTGATTTGCCAACCAGGATAGGTGTAAGGTACTGAGGTCCCAGGGTACATATAATCCTTGGAAGTAATTAGGAAGAGATTATAAACCCATTATTGTGTATTCACAGCAAAACATCTTGCTATCACAGCAATGGCCTAGATATGTGTTAATTTGACACCTATTGAACAAGTATGTTAATAAGATGAACACACCAAAAAGCAAAGAATTAGGCTTGTGTTTTAATGTCATCTGAATATTTCCTGTGATGATAATGGCATTTAAATGTAGTATTCCTTAACACATCTTCTCAATTTACATACTCCACAATCAATAAAATTATAAGAAAGCAGCACTCACTGAAAATAAAACTCAGCTTTTTTTTTTTTTTTTCCTTCATCCTGAGTCATATGGGCCAGGGCAATTTTTGGCAAAGAACGAGAAAGTTTGAGACTCCAGAGTTTTAAATTTATGTGACATACCAAGCCTGCAAACACCTTTATAAGAATTTTTATCCATTGCCCCTTATAGCAACCCTGTAAGGAAACTCAGCACTGATTAGCATCCTAATTTTACAGATGAAGAAAATGGAAATGAAGAGAGGCTAAGAGAGCTGCTCAGGGACTCTTGGTAAGTCAATGGGGAGAGGAGAGCCTGAAGCCCTCCTTCCTTCCAGGCTAGGATGTGGTTCCGGCTCTACAGGCTTCTTCTGGCAAATGAATATATATGCGAGCATCTATCGACATTTAGAACAATAAGCACTTTTTAGAAAGTAGTTCTCTTTCACACACACACACACAAAAAATTCTTCATAATGAATGATTTTCCTGATAGATATAGTAGAAGACTGAGAATTTTGACAAGAGAATCTCTTTTTAAATCTGTAATTCTCCACTTCCTCGCTGCCTGTTCTTGGACAAAACAAGCTCTTTGTGACTCAGTTTCTTCACTTCTAAAATTGAAAGAGTAATAGAATCCACTCTCACGGTATTATGGGAAAAAAAGATAATGGATTCAAAGGTCAAAAATAACTCTTTGGGTGACTTTTATACGAGAAGCACCCTAAATATTGAAATCCAGAATCCTGGTCTCCATCGCAGAATATAGCCTTAAATCAGAAAAGTTTAACATTGTTACTCTTCCTTGGGTAACTTGGAGACTTAAATTGCCTCATGTACCATATCTCAGGCACATATTTCCTCAGTAAGTCAACCTTTTGCACTAAAATAGGGATTAAGACAACTGTCTCTAAAGGGTAGGGTGCAAGATAGATATGAAGATAATCAGTTTGTTCAATGCTTTATTTCCTGAGAGGAAAAGATAGTATAAATAACAGTGAGTAAGCAGCTCCCAATAGAATATCCTGGAAAAACATACGCAGGTGTGTATAAACAGTATAACTAACTAATCAAGTCAGACACTACCATCTAGAGTGCTGTGAATTAATGTGCAGAATTTTTAATCTGGTAGAGTTATATATGATTGACAAAACATAAAACACTAGCTCATTTTTTTTAAGGAGAAAAAAAAATACATAGACACCAAAAAATAAAAGTATATCAGAATTTTTCTTCTGAATTCCTTTCTATTAAGTAATTTTGATAAGCACTTTTTTAAATCAAATAAGACTTAGTAAGAAATTTTCTGTAAAATATATCCCTAAATTGTTTTCAAGGGGCTCTGGTGGCATAGTGCCTAAGGCATTTGACTGCTGACCAGAAGGTTGGTGGTTCAAACCCACCAGCCACTCCTTGGAAGGAAGAATGGGCAAGCTATTTTCAGAGTATTCTATTTTTTTGTGAAGTAAAATATATCAATTTAAAGATTTTAATGTATAAGTAACTTATCTAATTCAGCTTAAAAGTTTTGTCATCAAAAAATGGCAAATGACATTAAAATATGTTTCACACACACTGTGTTTGTTATCAACTGCTGCATCACAATATGCCCCAACACTTAAGTGTTTTAAAATCGTTAATGTTCATAGCTCATGGTTTGGATGGGTCAGGAATCCAGGTGCAAATTTGCTGGGTGGTTTCTCAGGAAGTTACACTCAGGAAGTCCACAGAGGTTGGATCATCTGAAAGCTTGATAGTTGTTGTTATGTACTGTGGCATCAGACCCAACTCATAGCGACCCTCCCTTGGGTTTCTGAGTCATTTCCGAGGCAGTATCACTACAGAAGTAGATTGCCCAACTTTCCTTCCGATGAGTGGCTGGTGGGTTTGAATGCCAGGCTTCTGGTTAGCAGTCAAGTGCCTTAGGCACTATGCTACCAGAGCTCCCTTGGAAGGCTTGATTAGGGCTGGAGCAGGGGACCTCAAAGGGAGCTCTGGAGGCATAGTGCGTAAGGCATTTGAGGCTTTTGGCAGGGGACCTCATTTCTTTCTGAAAAAAGAGCCTTTAAACTAGTGCCCACTTCCTGTTTTGATCTCTATTCATTAGAAATGATTACCAAGCATGTCCACACTCTAAAGGAGGTGATTAAGCTCCACCTCTGAACAAAGAATGTTTTTGTGTTATGAGGTACCAGCAAGGTGATCTCATCTTACAGTGACCCCATGTTGTTATTGTTGTTAGGTGCTGTCGAGTTGGCTCTGACTCATAACAAGCAACCCTATATTCAGATCAAAACACTGTCTGGTCCTGCGACATCCTCACAATCCTTGCTATGCATGAGCCCATTGTTGCAACCACTTTGTCAATCCATCTCATTGAGGGTCTTTCCCTTTTGCATTTACCTTCTATTTCACTGAGAATGATATCCTTCTGAAGGGACTGGGCCCTTTTGACAACATGACCAAAGCAGATGAAATGAAATCTGGGCATTTTCACTTCCAAGGAGCATTCCAGTTGTACTTCTTCCAGAATGAATTTGTTACTTCTTCTGGCAGTCCATGGTATTTTCGGTATTTGTCATCAACACCACCATTCAAAGGAATCAGCTCTTGTTCAGCCTTCCTTATTCATTATCCAGCTTTCACATGTATAAGAAGTGATTGAAAATACCATGGCTTGGGTCAGACACATCTTAGTCTTCAAAGTGACATCCTTGCTCTTTAACACTTTAAAGAAGTCTTTTGTAGAGGATTTGCCCAGTGCAATGCCATGTCTGATTTCTTGACTGCTACTTCCATAGTGTTGATTGTTGATCCAAATAAAAAGAAATCCATGACAACTGCAATCTTTTCTCCATGTATCATGATGCTGCTTACTGGTCCAGTTGTGAGGATTTTCTTTTCTTTATGTTGAGGTGTAACCCATACTGAAGACTGTAGTCTTTTATCTTTATCAGTAAGTGCTCCAAGTCCTCTTCACTTTCAGCAAGCAAGGTCATCTATCTGCATATCAAAGGTTGTTAATAAGTCTTCCTTCAATCCTGATGCTGAATTCTTCCTCACATAGTCCAGCTTCTAGGATTATTTGCTCAGCATACAGATTGAATAAGTATGGTGAAAGGATACAATCCCCATGTACACCCTTCCTGATTTTAAACCCTCATTGTGTTTGAACAACAGCCTCTTCTTCTATCTACATGTTCTTCATGAGTACAATCAAGTGTTCTGGGATTCCCATTCTTCACAATTCTATCCATTATTTGTCATGATACACACAGTTGAATCCCTTTGCATAGTCAATAAAGCACAGGTAAGCATCTTTCTGTTATTCTTTGCTTTCAGCCAAGATCTTTCTGACATCAGCAATTATATCCCCATAGTGATCTGATATTCTGTATTCACAGCAAAACAGTAGAGCTGCCCCATAGGGTTGTCTGAGCTGTAATCTTTACAGGAACAGATCTCCTGATATTTCTCCTGCAGAGTGGCTCATGGATTCCAACCACCACCTTTTTGTTAGCAGCCAAAAGCTTAACCGTTTTCATCACCAGGGCTCCCTTTAACCATGTAGTCATTTAACAACTGTAGTTGTCGTGTGCCGTGGAGTTCATTCTGACTCACACTGACCTTACATGACAAGATAGAACTGCTCTATAGGGTTTCCTAGGTTACCTGCATCAAAATCTTCGGTCTAACACCTGTTAGCTGGTGGTCTTGAGTAAGTTGTTTAATTAATGTATGCTGTGCCTCAGTATTTCCTCTTCAAATAGATAGGTCCTGTCAAGTTGATTCTGATTTGTAGGTCCTCATGAACAAAATATTGCCTGGCCTACCTCATCCTCAAAATAGCATAATTAACTGTATAAAATATTCACTATAAGAATATTTCATCACTTATATTTACACAAGTATTTACCTGCCCATCTCCAATTTGAAAATGATTTTCTCTTTTGTTTTTATAAGTAATTTTATTTTGTCCCTGTCATATGAAGTTTAGGTAGTTCTGGTAGTGGTTAAGGCATTTGGTTGCTTGGTCAGTTGTTCAAATCCACCAGCTGCTCCATGGAGGAGAGATGAGGCAGTCTGGTTCCATAAAGATGTACAGCCTTGTAAACCCAGTGGGGGTCGCTATGGGTCGGAATTGACTGGATGCCAGTAAGTTTGGATTGGTTTGGTAT
The DNA here is from genome assembly GCF_000298275.1 of Orycteropus afer afer. NCBI lineage: Eukaryota > Metazoa > Chordata > Mammalia > Tubulidentata > Orycteropodidae > Orycteropus > Orycteropus afer. The sequence goes on along the minus strand of NW_006921848.1, from coordinate 3,545,069 downwards.
ATGAAGTTTAATTTATGCTGGAGTTCAAATAATTGAACAGGTGAGACCAATGCAGTCTGAAATGAGTTTGGTTAATTTGTTTCTCTGCAAAAGCTTCTATTTCAGCCCTATCTGAACGTACTTGGTTTTTATTTTTTTGACAAGCTTATCCCCTACTACTCTGTGTTTCTTTACAGCTTGATTGCATGTCAAAACTGCTGGGTTCTAATCATGAGCCTCTTTTCAAAGATTCGGTGGCTTCCCAGTAGTTGAATACTTACATCCATCCCCCAACTGTGGCTGTCAGCATCCTGCTGCCTCCTCATATGAGGAGTTCCCAAGCCCTTTTTATTTCAGCAGCTTAATGAGCACTTTGAATTGTGAATACCATTTTCTCTGTGAAGGTAAGGCCATAAACCCCTATGTCTGTCTCCCCCTGCCCCATATTAGAGAGAGGATAAAAGAGTTTCCCCACCCCACTATTCTTTCCCTTGGCAGGTCAAAAAAGAAAAAAAAATCTCTCAGCCCTCCTAAACTACCTATTACCAATCTTACAATCTCAACGTCTCCCACTGCCTCTTCTTCAGAACCAAATGTAATTTTTTGTGGAAGCAACTTCTGACAGCAGATCTGTCATACTCCAAGGTGATCACATTGGGGAAGTCCTTCTAGGACTGCAGAGTAAAAATTGTGTTGTGTACAAATAAACCATTTACTTGCAAACTTGTATCTTCAAACTTTCCTTGTCACTTTTTTCCAAGAGTATCTTCTTTTCTTTCTTTTTCTTTTTACTGTAAGTCGAAAATTAAATCACATTTTCTATCTTGCAATTTGTAAATTTTTGGTATTGTTTAGTATCTGTTACTTAGTAATTTGTTTCCCTCCTGGAATTTCCATCTCCACTGCTACATATGCTCCCATTTTTTTAACACACACACACACACACACACTTTCCCCAAAGATAGAATTGTACAATACAAAGTATTCCCTAATTTGCTTCTTCCTAAATTTAATAGTCGTACAGCATCTAACCCTGACTTGTGGTAATATGTTACAACAGCAATCAGAAGCTAAAACATTTGTTTGTTTGGTTATGAATACATGTATTACATTTAACCAATAATTAATTTTAAAACAAAATTCTGTTTCATTTTCTAATATAGTAAGTAGGTTGGGCAATCTACTTCCGTAGTAATATAGTCTTGGAAACTGAAGGAGGGGTTGCTATGAGTCAGGTCCAACTCAAAGGCACATGACAACAATAGATATATTGTTGTTGTTATCATTGTTAGCTGATATCATGTTGACCCCCGACTCATGGAGACCCAATATGTTACAGCCTAGAATATCCATAGAAAGTTCTTGCTGTAATCTTTTTTTCTTTAACTTTTTATTGTGATTTGGGTGAAAGTTTACAGAGCAAGTTGGTTCTGCTATAATCTTTATGGAAGTAGTTTGTAGTTTTCCAGTTCTCTTCTTCCATGGAGCTGCTGGATGGGTTCAAATTGCCAACCTTTGGGTCATCAACCAATCACAACCATATGTGCCACCCAGGCTCCTTATCAATAGATATAACCCATATGTACATATTAAAAAATAAATAATAATAATAATAACCTCTTTGGAATCCTCAGTAAGAAGAGGCAGTCATTTGGAATGTCCCAGATGGTTAAAATTACTCCCTGTTTCTTCTCCCCTGCTAGCATCTTTGGACTTTGGAACAAACCATCGCACCTCCCCCTCTGAAGCCTAATAGTTTGTCTAAATAAGCAGTGGGGCAAACAAGATATGGTTCAGGACTAATTCCATGCTGGCACCCCCATGTCTGTTTACCCCCCTTTTGTGAGTGATCAAGTGAGCAAACTTGTATTGCACTCTGTGCAGTAAGATATATAATCATGGAATATTAAACCAGATGAGGGAAGATCCTCAGGGTCCTTCACCCATTATGCAAAGGGACAGGTCATCTGCAGAAGTTTTCCATCCTGCTTAGACAGCTTTTGAGCCAGGGAGCACTGCTAGTGAGGGACCTTTTCCTATTGTGCATTACCTGTCATCTGTGAATAATTAAAACAAATTTCATTATTACCAACATTGTATATTGTATTTGTGTCTCATGTGTACACCCTGACCAGGATAAATTGATATAACACCCATGGAATGGCTGGTTCCACTGGATAGAATGGTCATCCCAGTACTCTGCTGGTTGTTTGGGATCTAGAGACAGCTTGTAATGCAACATGTGTGCAATGCATTCAAGAATTCTTGGAAGTGAAAAGAGATCTTGAGACCAACTTATTTGAGAACCACTGTGCTAGAAAATATCTTCTAACCAATTTTACACTCCTGTAGTCAATTTTGGCTCATAATGACCTTAGACAACATATATTTGATGAATAAATGTCATCTAGGGTTTTAGAACTAGTTTTGTAGACAGAACATATCTATAAAAGATAACACATACAAATTGGATTTGATATTTAAGTGTTCAAATGAAAATTCAAGGCAAGAAGTCTACAATAGTTGAGAAAAGAGCATATCCCTAACTTGAAGCTACCAAAGAAAAACTGAGAATGAAGCCAGGAACAAAGAAACAATGAAGTTTAGATAATCAGAGAAGAAGGAGAAGGGCTTTTTCTTACTAAGTATGCTAGTATTGGTTATTCTTTTTTTTTTTTTTCCCCTCTTTGGCTATAAATCATAAACCTATGCTTTTCCTATGAGTAATATTATCTTGATATAATATTTCATTCTGGTAATTCTCAATCTACCACTGTGTTATAATTTATTTACTCAGTTAGTGTGGGAAGAATTAAATATTTGTATCAAATGTCATATACCCATTGTAAATAATAATTTTATTACTAATATTACAATATTACATTATATCTCACATGATCATTTGCATAAATGTTCATGGTAGTCATGTCACCATAGAAACAACAGACATCAGGATATAATTCAGAAATCATGTTACTCAAAGAAACTTACTAGAGACACACTTATTGGAACAATATACTTAGGCAATCACATTTGTGTGTTTTGTTGTTTTTATGACTGGTAGTGTTTTCTTCAAGAAGTGATATATTTCAAATACAGTTTGAAGAGAATAATTTTGTTAAGACACAACTAATTCCTCAGGGCAAAATTTCCCAATAAATCATGACACATATGGAGAAGTATATTTTCAAATTGAACTTGGGCATTTCAAATTGTAACTTGCTAGAAAATTAAAGCATGTCATATGTCATATAATTAAAACCTATTCATATCAGTTGAGACCATGAATTTCTTTGCTTGTTCTCTATCAAGTTCTCTCTCTTCAATCACAAATATCTCACTTTCCCGTATTCTTAATTCTCCCAATTTAGACCTTGCCAGATCATATCTTCGCCTTGTCCCTTTGAGTGAACACAAATATCCATTGTTTCCAGATACAAGATTCATTCTCCTGTTAATAACTGACCTTCTGATCTGGCAATGGACCAGTGACATGGGCTTTCCCTTTTCTGTTTGAGCACATCACAAGGATCTTCCTATCAGGATACTATATTCATGGGTGCCACCTGAGAAAAATCTAAGGTGTGGCATTGACTTTGGAACTGGGTGACTGAAAAAAGCTAGAAAATAACTGAGAAAACTGTTAGGAAAACCTGGGTAGAAAAAAACAAAACCTATTAGTAGAGGCCAGAAAAATGGTAAGGAAACTACTATTGGAATGTGGATAAAATGATGAACCATGTGTGTAATACTGAAGCAAGTTAGCAAACAAGCCAAACTTAGAAGAAGGAAAAGACATGTAATTGCGGAACTGCTAAGAAGCTTTTAAGCAGGGCTTTGAATCAGTACGTTCTGGTTCAACTACCTTCAGAGGTTGGCATTTTCACCCCAGATGCACTGAATCAGAATCTACATTTTAACAAATCCCCAGGTGGTGCTTATGTAATAAGCCTCCGGTGACCTTGTTAAAATGTAGATTGTGATTCAGTATATCTTGGGTAGAAGTGAAAATTCTTAGCAGAAGGCTGAAATGGAACCGATTCAAAGCCCTGGTATTTAGGTAGGATGTTTTAAGTGTCAATTTACTTCTTTTAGCCACATATGATAAAGTACAGGGTGAGAAAGACGAGCTAAAGGAGGAACAACTAAGTTTTCAAGAAGAAATATAGAGATGTCAGGACTTCTGGATTGGAGTACAAAAACTGTTTTACATCTCCATTTCCAATATATAGTGAAATATTTCAGAGTAAGAAATGGCCCCAGAGTAAATATACTATCAAGGCTATAAGACACTTTCTTAAGACCTCTGAAAAATTTAAGGGACTGCCTATACCAGCCCCTTTAAGCTAGATAGAAGCCTTCTAAGATTCTTAACCCAAGAGTTTTGGTTCCACAAAAGTCTAATTCTAAAATATTTCTGAAGATGTCTAGAATGGGAAGTCCATCTCAGAAAGAAAAGAATTGTGGATGTGACATTTGTCTAATAAACCAAAAAAAAAAAATAAAAAATAAAAACCCACTATCATCTGTATAATTCCAACTCATAATGACAGTATAGGACAGAGTAGGATTTCCCCCACAGGATTTCCAAGGCTGTGAATCTTTACAGAAACAGACCACCTCATCTTCCTCCCATGGAGTGGCTGGTGGGTTCGAGCCACTGACTTTGTGGTTAGCAGCTAAATGTGTTAGCCACTATGCCACTAGAACTCCTTATTTGTCTAATGGAGTGGACTATAATTCACAAAAAATCTATAATATTTTTAAGGAAATTGGATTAGTTTAGATGATTAAAATAGACAAAGATCACTGAAAGGCAAAAAAAAAAAAAAAAAGGGCTCTAGGAACCAGTTTTCTATAGCCACGAAACAGGATGCAAAGTCTACTTAACCATTTCTTATTAAAAAAGAAAACACTTCTCAGAAGACAGAACCAAGAGCAATGAAAACAATGGACTATAGAAGCACTCAGGAAGAAGACTGGATCCTAAATACGGAACATTCTTTGACCTAGTAATATGCCAAACAAACAAACAAAAATTCTGACTCAAACCCTCATTGGGTTTCCAAGGGGGTAAATCTTTAGGGGCGTAGATTGCCTCATCTCCCTTCTGCGGAGCTGCCAGTGGGTTTGATTTGCCTACCTTCTGGTTAGCAGTCAAATACCTTAGCCACTGTACCAGCAGAACTCCTTTTTAACATGCAGACATAAAAAAAAATATACCTGGCTAGGTTTCAGAACATGCTTCCTCTTCCCCTTCTCTCCTTAAATGGGATTGCTTGTTTATGGCAATTATCCTGTTTCTGTCTCATCATTGCATGTCATATGAATATGGCCAAGCTGGGCAGTAGATAACAATTTTTCCCTTAGGTAATATGTTGGAATCATTAGAGCTAGGGAGTATCCATGGTATTTATTTAGTACACTGGGAGCTCTGGTAGCGTAGTAACTAAGGCACTTGACTGCTAACCAGAAGGCTGGTGGTTCAAACCCATCGGCCTCTCCCCAGAAGGAAGGTTGGACAATCTACTTCCATAGTGATACTGCCTCGGAAACCCATAAAGGGGCCGCTATGAGTCAGGTCCAACTCAATGGGACATAACAACAACAACAACACAGTGGCTCTTAAGGTATCAACTTCCTTCCCTGAATCCATGTCTTGCGTATTTCCCTTCCAAATTGACTCTAATCTTGACCATATAACTTACTTTGGTCTATGGACCATTAGGAAAGGTCATCCAGGCAGAGCATAAAATATACTTGTGAATTAGGGATTGTTCTATTTTAAAACTTCTGAACCCTCCATAGAGATGAAAAAAGGAGCCCTGGGTAATTGCTCAGCTACTAATGCAAAGGCCAACATTCAAAGCCGGCTAAGTGCTCCATGGGAGAAAAGGCCTGGAGATCTGTGACGATTACAGCCTAAGGAACCTTATGGGGCTTTTCTACTCTGTCATATAGGGCCACTATGAGTAGGAATCAACTTGACAGCACACAACAACATGTGATTAAAAGCCTGAAATAGTTTCCTCAAAGATAAGAGAACATATGTAGAGTAGCCCCAGTCCTGGGTCCTAGCTGAGGACCAAATTCGAGTGTGAACCAGCTGACACCACTTCTAACAGCCAAATCATCCCATTGAGTCCTGCTGAAATTGCTAATCCACAGAATTGTGAGAAAGTACATAGCAGTTGCTTTAATCCAGTAAATTACAGAACACACCTGGTATCTCAGGCTCCTAGGTAGAGCTGGCAGACCACCTGTTTAGTTCTAGCTCTTTTCAAAGAGATTTTCCAAACACGTCACTGACTAACTCTTTATAGATGGCATCTATAACTTTATTTGTCCCTGTTTATGTCTTTCCATAATAGATTGTAGATCGTTTAACAAGAACCATATCTCATTTTGTAATCTTGGCATCCAATCTTGGTATCAGTGCACACAAATTCATGAATTTGAAAATATGAAAGAATGACAATAATTTCTTCCTACATCCAATATTATATTTCCTCTTGATATCTAGCACCAGTGACGGGAGTTAAAATAGTTTATTTCAATAGGACTACTGGTTTTATCACTACATTACATGATTTATTATTAAAGATTTCATTTTACATAGAATCTTACCAATATTTTACATATTTTAATGCAGTCTGTGGAAAATCCAGTTCTAGACATTTTTTTTTCCTAAATCCAAGACCTAATGCTAGTCATATTTTCTCTTAGCTTATAAAGATAAAGGCTTTGTCTAGGTGATACATTACAAATAGTTCTCTTATTTTTTTTTGAGATTCATATACAGGCTAATTAATAATGTTTTGGAATATGCAAAAGTTTCTACAGTGCTGTGAATTACTTCATATGGTCCATCTGGTCACAGTCCTCCATTTTGTGATATATTGTAAATCCTAGTGATACTGCCTCAGAAACCCAACGAGGGGTCACTATGAATCAGACCTGACTCGATGGCACATGTTCTGGTTACTTAGTGCCACTTTAACAGAAATATATCACAAATGGGATGGCCTTATCAAACAGGAGTTTATTCTCTTACATTTGGGAGGCTAGAAGTCTGAGTTCCAAGTGCCAGGCTCTAGGGGCTGGGTGAAAGCCCCTCAGCCTTGGGTTTCAGCTTTGCCTCTTGCTCCCAGCCCACTGAAGCTAGAGACATTTCTTCACTCAGACAGCTGCTGGCTGCTGAGGCTAACAAGTCCAAGGTCAACAAGTAAAATGGCACACTCTCAATGTTACCAAACCACACAGCAGGCCATTAATTTAAGTCCATTTTAAGTCCCAAAGTCGGCAGAGCATGACAGACTGCTGAACGATGACATGGCTATATGCAGGGTCCAAGCATGCCATAAGCTAGAGACCATTCCCCCAAGGCTTCTGCTTATATATAGAAAGCAGACCACATTCCCTAAGGTTCCACCGTGGAGTTGATTACCCGTCTCATCATTGGGAATACTACATCTAACTGCCCAGAGACTCAACCAGGCCCAGCCAAGTTGACTGTGTAAAACTGAACTACCACAGCACATAACAACAACAACATGCCTAATTTTATGACAGTAGTGATGGTCCCATTTTGAAATGTTGTCTATTATGTTAATGAGGCAGGAGTAGAGTGGGATGTATCTTGATTCACCGCCTTACTAGGGGCTGTGAATTAAGTTAACACCCGTAGTTTCCTTGAAGGTTTGGTCTGCAACCAATATATCTGAATGCTCTGGCAAACTTTATTCTCTTGCTCTGGATCCTATATGTAGTTTGTTATCCTCTGACGCCCAGTTCTTGGGACTTGAGACAGTAGTTAGTCATTTGACATGTCTATTTGAGTTCACTGGCCACTGCAACCATGTGAATGGGAGAATCCTCCAGACTAATGAGTGACCCATGGATTTGGGACTTGCCAGCCTCCTCAATGATATGAGCCATTTTCTTGTCAGTTCATGAGTTCTTTGGGATGTTGCAGCAAATTAGGGAATACTAAGATGAGAGGGAGAGTACTGAGAAGGGGACAAGTAGTTGATGGTGGAGATCATGGAGTGGTACAACAGTCTGGAAAAGTTGGATATTTGGGACATCTTCAACCTCCATCTCATAGGGACTAGATTTGTGTTGATCCTTCTAAAAGAAATTATTAGATCCTTCTTTATCTATGACAAAAGTCACAGGCACCATTATCAAATTACCTGTAGTAGGCTCCCAGTATTTGAAATCTTTCTAGATCTCCTTCTTTCAAATCATTGTCATGGATTTCATTTTACTTGGATCCACAATCAATACCCATGGAAGCAGCAGTCAGGAAATCAGACACTGTATTGCACTGAGCAGATCTTCTGCAATATACCTCTTTAAAGTGTTAAGAAGCTAAGATGTTACTTTGAAGACTAAGCTGGACAATGAGAAAGGAAGACCTAAGAAGAGTTGATGCCTTTGAATTGTGGTGTTGGTGAATAATATTGAAAATAACATGCACTGCTAGAGGAACAAACAAATTTGTCCTAGAAGGAATGCAGCAGGAATTCTCCTTGGAAGTGAGATTGACCAGACTTCATCTCACCTATTTTGGTCATATTGTGAGAAGGGATGGGTCCCTGGAGAAGGGTATCATCCTTGTTAAAACAGAGCATCACTGAAAAAGGGCAAGTCCCTCAATGAGATGGATTGACAGAGCAGCTGGGACAGTGGGCTCAGGCACAGCAAGTCTTGTGAGGATGGCACAAGACTGGGCAGTATTTCTTTCTGTTGTCCATAAGATCACTGAGTCAGAGCTGACTCGAAGGCACCTAACAACAAGTCTCTGGGTGGCACAAGCAGTTAAGTATTTGACTATTAGCTGAAGGTTGGCAGTTCAAACCCAACCAGAGGCATCTTAGAAGTCAGGCCTGGAGATCTGCTTCTGAGAGATCGCAATCTTGATAACCCTATGTAGTAGTTTTACTCTGTGCACATGGGGTTGCCATGAGTAGTATTTGACTTAGTGATAACTAACAATAGTAATAACCCATGCTGTTGGTCATTTGGGATCTTGAAGGAAGTAGATTGCCAAATCATCCTATCAAGGACTGGCTAGGAAGGAAGATTAGGCAATCAACTTCTGTAGTGATAGTGCCTTGGAAACCCAAGCAGGGGTCGCTATGAGTTGGATCTGACTCCACGGCAGTGAGTTTGGTTTTTGGTTTTACTTATAATCAAGAAATTCTGGTGGTATAGTGAATAAGGCATTTGGCTGCTAACTAGGTCCATAAGATCCATAAGATCCCAGCATGGGAGGCAGATGAGACAATCTACTTCTGCACAGATTTACAACCTTGGAAACCCAATGGGGGTCTCTATGAGTTGGAATGGACTAGATGACAGTTGTTGTTGTTGTTGTTATATGCTGTTGAGTCGGACCCGACTCATAGCGACCACTCCTTGGGTTTCCAAGGCAGTATCACTAAGGAAGTAGATTGCCTCATCTTCCTTCCGAGGAGTGGCTGATGGGTTTGAACCACCAGCCTTCTGGTTAGCAGTCAAGTGCCTTAGGCACTATGTGACAGTAGTTCTGGTTTTTTTTGGATGGCATAGTCAATTTCTATATAATTGTTTCTGCTGCAAATAGAGATACTAATTGAGAGGATTTAGAAGACAATCTCATAATTATTAGAAACTAACAACAACAACAACAACAAGCATTAATTATAAGTCATACCAACCTAATTCCATTTGTTTTTAATTACTTTTAAGTTTTCATGCCATAGTAGCACAATTAGTTGCCTCTTCAACCAACATTCTCTTTTTCCTTCATGATAGAATATTAATTTTGTTCACAGCACTATGCTTAAAACAGACTGACCCATGTCTAAATCCAGAGACTGAACAATGGTCAAGCAAAAACAATAATGTCGGTGCCATTTCTCTTGAAAGTGATTTTTTTTTCACATGGAGGCAATACAATTGTGGCTAATAAGATATGAGAGGAGTCTTTTGAGGTTATTCTGGGAAAGATATTTGTCAGTAATAAAGAGTGAAACATGGAAGAAATACCTTCTCCTTCCACTGGATGCTGTTGTGTTATCTGACTGTAATAACTGGTCTTGAGATAGACACATTATAATTCTGAAAGATTAGTGGCAAAGCAAGTGAGTAAAGCACTATAACTTTGATGTAATTTTGTAGGAACTGAATTCATCAACTATGGAGGTGTTTGTCCTTGGGGTCTCTTTATTATGTGTGTTAATATATTTTCCCTATTCTTTAAAAGGGTTGATAGAAATTTTCTAGTCTTTGCAGTTTAAAAATATCCTGAAAGGTACATTTTTTTAAAAAAAGATAATAGTAAACATGATTTTTCAAATCTTTTAATGATATTCCTATAGAGAATATGAGGTCATTAGATAATTTTAAGTGCTAGAAAACAAATATTTCCCGAAAGAGCTGATTCATGGATCAGAATAAAAAAGTAAGAGGTCTTTGGGGGCATGTTGCAGCACTCTGCCTATTCAATATTTTTATTCATTTTTTTGTGGATATAAAGGAGAAAAGAGGTTATTATCACCTAGAGGCTGAAGTCTAAACTTTGTTCATTGTTCAAGCCCATTGGTCATCTTTGCTTACTGTTCTGGCTGTATTTCTTTTGGTTAATTTCTCTTTATCTTTCAAGATTCAGCTCTAGTTTCATTTACTCTGTAAAAATGTTAAAATTGTTCTGACATAGCATTAGGCACTTCCTCCTCCATAATCACATAGAATATATTTTAGCACTTAACACATTGTTTTAAACAGGTTAAAATTCCTTGCTATTCCCCACCCCCTCTGCAATGTGGGCTCTGAGAAAGGAAATAATTGTATCTATTACATATGTGAATTCCTCATAATATAGTGTCTGGTGATAATAAGAGATTAAAAGTTTGAATAAGGAAGAATATCTTTAGATTTCTTGAGAGAAAGCTTAAACAATAGAAAACAGAACAAAGATGTAATTGTTTCAAGAAAATGTTGAAGCCACAAACCAACAAAATTAAATGACAGCATACAGATGTAAAATCTCTGCTCAATTTTCAAGAAATAAATTATTCTGAACAATAAGAATAAAACTGAATTTATTCTTAATTTAATAAGATTGAATTCATATTTATGATATGTCCATGGAATTTTATACTTTTCAAAATCCTTTATGTGTATTATTGCCTTGATTTTCCTGATGTATCTCTGCGGTGTCAATTATGAGTATCCATGTTTTACAGTTGAAAAAGTGACTTTCAGCTGGTTAAGAGGCTTTCTAAAAACACTTCATTATTTAAGTGGCAAACGTGAAAAAAAAAAAACAACATCTAAGTCAATATCATAAAACTAGTTTATGTGTAAATATTTAGAAACTTTTGTTAGCTGTACCCTCCAGATGAACAATTGTGCTGTTTAGTTACTCTCATAGCATTGTCAACTTGAATTCCACCAATGTCTAGAGCACTGATGACAAGAGGTTGATTCCATTATACTCTGCCTAGCTGGTTGAGGAATTTTGAAATATAATTTTAGTCCTGATATCACCTTTTAAGAGGAATACAAAATAAAATTTGAATATGTTTTGAAAAGGAAAAGGAATGTAGCAAGACACCTGAGTAATGCAGTCTATGGTTAAAAAAAAAATGGATGTGTTAATAAGAAGAAAACACTAAAGGGACATGCAACCTGTGCCGTTATGGAAGCCTTACTTCACAAAGATGCTTCATCATATTAATATGTTTTTTTAAAAATAGCATCTGTAGTCATAATCATTCCAAACTGGAAATAACTCAAATGACCTTCAACTTGTGAATGGATAAATTCTGCTAAATCCATACAATAGAATATAATCAAGAAAAAAAAAAAAAAAAAAAGAAAGAACAGATTTTGATGTACCCAATAACATGGGTGAATACTAAATGCATTATACTAAGTGAATGAAGTCACACTCAAAATGATATGTATTTTTTTTCTAGTTATTTTTATACTTTTGTCTTTAAATTGAATTTAAGCAATTTGATTATGATATAACTTGGTATAGTTTTCTTCATGTTTCTTGTCTTTGGGGTTTATAAAGCTCCTTGGATCTGTGAGTTTGCATATTATCTGGATCATAACAAATTATGAATAACATTGTGAAGAATAGGAATTCCATAACACTTAATTGTGCTCATGAGGAACCTGAACATTGACCAAGAGGCAGCCATTCAAACAGAACAAAGGCATACAGCATGGTTTAAAAATCACATTAGGTATGTGTCAGGACTGTATCCTTTCACCATACTTGTTTGATCTGTACATGAGGCTGGCTTATATGAAGAAGAACACAGAATCAGGATATAGGAAAACACACTGAGAACATGCAATATGAAGATGCTACAACCCTCACTTGCTGAAAGTGAAGATTACTTGAAGCACTTACTGATGAAAATCAAAGACTACAGTCTTCAGCATGGATTACACATCAGCATAATGAAAACAAAATTCCTCACAACTGTACCAATAGGCAACATCATGACAAATTGAGAAAAGATTGAATTGTCAAGGATTTAATTTTACTTGGATCCACAATCAACACCCATGACAGTAGCAGTCAAGAAATCAAATGACATTTTGCATTAGTTAATCTGCTGGAAAAAAAAAAAAAAAAAAATCTCTTTAGAGTGTTAAAGAGCAAAGATGTCACTTTGAAGACTAAGATGTGCCCGACCTAACCGATGGTATTTTCAATAGCCTTGTATGCATGTGAGAGCTGGACAATGAATAAGGAAGACCGCAGAATAGTTGATGCATCTGAATTGTAGTGCTGGTGAAGAATATAGAATATACCATAGACTGCCAGAAGAATGAATAATCTGTCTTAGAAGAAGTACAGTCAAAAACAAATTCTGTTCTGTAAATTTGCACCCAAAGCACAATAAAATAAATAAATAAATAGAAAGTAAACATTGGGGTGAAAAAAGAAGAAGTACAGTCAAAATGCTCCTGACTTCCTCTCATACTTTGGTCATGTTGTCAGAAGACACCAGTCCCTGGAGAAGGGTATCATGCTTGGTACAGGGTAAGGAACACCCTCAATGAGATGCATTGACACGTGGCTGCAACAATGAGCTCAACCATAGCTAAGAGTGTGAGGATGGTGCAGGACTAGGCAGTGTTTTGTTCTGTTGTACGTAGGGTTACTAGGAATAGAAACCAACTAACACCACCACCTACTATATGATCTGCAAATGTTTTTGTCATTATTCATTTTTTTTTTTCCTTCTGTTTCCCTGTATGCTTTTTCTCCAGGTACTTCAATTACATATATATTAATCCACTTGAATAAACAATCAGCTGACTGGTTTGCTTATTTGTTTTCATCTTATTTTTTTGCTCTTGTTCATTAAATTTTGTTCCTATGGCTATGTTTTCCTTTTCACTAATCTTTAATTCTGTGATGTATAATCTGTTCTTAAGCACTGGTGGAGCAGACTGAAAGGTTAGAAATTCAAACCCACAAGTCACTCCACAGGAGAATGATGTGTCAGTCTGCTACTATAAAGATTTACAAGCTTGGACATAGAGTGGAGCCACTGCATTACAGATGGGATACAGGAAAGTGACACAGAGGCATCATCCAGAGGCCTCTATGGGTGCAGGCTCTTGGGCTTTGTCTGGCGTGCAGGCTGTAAAGGGGGAGGGCTGCAGGGCCCAGGATGTTCCTGCTGCTCAGGCTGGTAGAACAACGAGTGAATCAGGCATGCTCTGCTCCCACCAGCACTCTCTCAGCAACCACTGCTGCCGCCACTATTCTTTCAGACCCTGCCATCAGATCTTGCAGCAGCAGAAGTGACAGTAGTGGTGACAAGGACAACCAGAATGAACTCCAATAAGATTTTAATATGGTGTTCACACAAGGTCCAAATCATATACATCCTATTTCATAGAAGAGATCGTGTATATTAAATGGCATGTACCTATATATATTGAGTTTTGTTTGGGGATGTAGATAAATTATTTAAAAACAGTTTTCAGGTCCAGCTTTTTAGATTGGAATATGGAATGGAGTGGTGCTCAGTGTACGACAAAGTATTTCTCAATATAGAGGCAAGATCTTCCTGTGAATTCTACCAAGTGCCCACAAATTGTGAGGCTTTTCAGAACTTTTCTTGACCTTGTGTGAGTCCTGGACACTGTTCCCTCTTATTCCTTCAGGGGGTTCTTTCCTTGGCGTCATGCTACTTCCTCATATGTATACACAGATCAGTACTGAGATAACTACTTGATGGTACCCATAAAATGATAGCACAGGTTTATGAACAAGATCTATTCCAAATTGTGTCTTTAAGCATTTGTAGGTGAGTCAGAGCAGGTGCTTATATTTCCTCTTTAGCCTTATTTTAGCACCGGAAAAGGTCCAAAGACTTTTCAGTGATTTAAAAACTGCATGTGCAACAAATGAAAGTGATTGTGATTAATTTTTTGCAAGTACGAGTTGATTGAGTTGTTTCAAAGTGAGGGCAAATTTATATAACATTAAATAGCAAGTAAGAGTTGTATACAGTTGGGTGTTCATAATCCAAGAACTGCCTGTAGTCGTAGCATCAGACTCTGTCTAACTTCAGGGGAGATAATGACCAGGATCAATCCAAAGCTGATTCTTTTCAGGTGGAGGTCAGACTTACCTCCACTCTCCAACCTTTTTAACCAATCCTGACAGCAGCTCTCCTTCCCACGGCACATTCTACTTCTCTGCTGAGTTTGATCATTTGTTACAATGCCCATACAGAACTCACAGAACATACTTACAAATAAGTGGTTTATTTACCAAGTAACAGAATACAATTCAGTATTGGGATCCACATGCATTTTTTAGGCAGTCTAGAAGGTTCCCCCAAAGTGGAAAACACATCTCTCCCTTCTTCAATGCAAGAGAGCTCTTTAAGCTCCTCTAGGTTGTGCAAGCAAGCAGGCCCTCCTCTTGGCTGTGCCCATCTCTTCTCAGGCCCCTATGGACAATTCTCTCTTCCTTCAGCCTTACTGCCATCAGCCTCTGCTAATAACCTACCTTATCATCAGTGTTGCAGTTTTTTTCACTTTTTTAGCCGCATTCCTAGTAGGAGTTTTCTGTCACCACCAACTCTGCTACAGGGCCCCTTCCAGGCCTGTCAATGTTGGCTTTGCCACAAGGTCCCTTCCAGGCTTCTCGCTGTGTTCAGTTTTACGCCCTTGACCCATATTAAAGCTCTTTTAGAAGTTTCCTTGCCTCCTCTCCCTTTGCTTCTCCATTTTCTCGTCTTTCTTCCTTTTGCTTCAGTATTTGTTCTCCATCTATTTGCAAACCTCTGTGGGGTTGGCTGTGTATATAAGCAAATTCCTGGTCAATTTCAAGGCATGGCTCTCCCACCAGGGTGACAAACTGACCAATCCCCTCTTGGTAGGCCACAGACATTTCACTTGGATAGTAGGCTATGGTCACTTCCTTTGCATAGTCTTTAGTTATTTCATGTGTATAGTCCACTGACCAATCCCTGCAAGGTTCGTACCAATCACAGTGCAGGTTGCATCTCAGGACCAGATAAAAGATATCAAACTATCCTTGTTTACAGCTTACTCAGAAAATGTCAATCAACCTTGACAAAAGCAACAAACCCTTTGGGGTAGAAAAGTTGAGCAAAAGTAACCCCCCAGAATTAGGGGAAACATCTTTCAAACTGTTTTTTTCCAAAGAACCAAGGCAAAAAGCCAGATAAAGAAACTCATTTCACCCCAGTAACCTTCTGGAGATTTGCAGAGTTCTCACTATGCAGATTTCTCATTTCCAGAATTCTATCCTGGAAACTCTAGCTGCCTTGGTCTCTTCCTGACTCTCAGCTCTGACTTCACAACCCAGGGAACCTGTCAGTTTTCACTTGAGTTCCCCATGGAAATTGTATTCTGGAAACTGTTTTAAAGCACTAAACTGAGGGAAGTGTAGGAGGGTTCATCTCATTTGTTTCCAGTTTCTCAAGATCACTGACCTACATTTCTTGATGTCTAAAGTCTTGAAAATTGCTACTTAATTTTTTTTTTCCATTTTTTAAATTGTTTCCATTGGGAGGGTGTCTAGTTATCTAGGGCTGTTATAACAGAAATGCCATAAGTGGATGGTTTTAATAAAGAAATCCATTCTCTCACAGTTTAGGAGACTAGAAGCCAGAATTCAGTGTCAGCTCTGGGAGACTGTTTTTCTTCTCTCTGTGTGTCGTGTTCTTAGGAAGATTCCAATGCAGGGGCTTTGGATCCAAAGGATGTGCTCTGCTCCTGGCTCCTCTTTTTTGGTGGTATCGGGACCCCCCTATCTCTGCTCCTCTCTCCTTTTACCTCTTAAAAGAAAAAAGGTGTTGCAGGCTATACCTCAAAGAAACTCCCTTTACATCAGATTATGGCTGTGACAGGATGAAGAGTGTTTCATCCCATCCTAATCCTTTTACAACTGATTGGCCTGTCACATCAGAACACATCACAGGGGATCATTACATAACTGCCACATGACATCATTACTTAACTTCCAAACCACTGAGAATTATGGCCTAACCAAGTTGACACATACTTTTGAGGGACAAAATTCAATCCACGACAGAGAGTAAATGTGAGCCCCATCATTCTATTTTAGATGGAAATGGAAGATACACTAATATACATTTATACGCAAAGAAATAGCACCAAAATACATGGAGCAAAAACTCATGAGGAATTTAAAGATGTATTGAAACCCAAATTTAGAGAAATTTTGGTGTTTAAGAAAGATAAATATGAGAATGTATTGTACTTGAATTCTCTAACCAATAAAATTTATAGGTGTTTGAATCACACTTAGCTTCCTACAAAGAATAAACATTTTCACTCAGTCTTGGGTGTAACACCTCATCCCTCACTAAGCTACAAAGTGCACTTCATTACATGTCATGAAAAAGAAATTGAACATACTATATTCTTTAATCACAAGCAATAAAACTATAATTATAAATTTAAAAAGAGTAAAGTAAAATCATATGGATATAAATTAAAAATCTCAATAAATAGCTGAATCAAAGTAAAAAATATTGTTGTTGTTGTTATGTGCCGTTGATTCAGACCTGACTCAATAGAAATTGTAATTACTGATTTTGTGGAAAATGTTATTCATGAAAATTTTCATATAAAATATTAAAAGATGTGAAATCTGTGTTCAAAGGTAAATATAACCAAATGGGTTTATTATTTTGTAAAAGAAATAAAGTGATAAAAACATGAATTGAACACACAGTTATTACTATCACATTAGATAAATAGATATAAAAATATCACACTAGATAAAGTATTTAGGGGTCTAGGTCTTGGGGACATAACACAAAATAATATAGACATGAGTTAGATTCTAGTGAAGGAAGTACTTGGTGCAAGAATTGAGAGGAATATATAAAACAAATAAAAGCCACAAATAGAAGATTAAATAGACTGATAACTGTGAATACAGACATTTATAAATATGAGATTATTATGCATAATTCTATGCTGACAAAATGTTTTTTAATTTGTTATTGTGATCTGAGTTAAGAGTTTACAAAGTAAATTTGTTTTCCATTCAACAAATTGGACATATTTCATTTTGTGACATTGATTGCAGTCCCCACAATGTAGCAGTGCTCTTCCTGCCTCCTTCCTGTGTTTCCTGTTTATTTTCATCTGTCTTTCCTATCCCTTTCTGCCTTCTGAGCTTTATCCCCAGTCCAAAGCTCTTCTTTTTATCTTGTATGGCCTATTGTTCTAAGGAGTGTATATCCCTCTAGTGTTATTGTTCACTTATCGGCCTATTGCTTGGCTGAAAGTTGAGCCATGTGGGTGAGTTCAGTTCCAGGTTTGAAGAGTAATTAAGGGCCA
>NW_006921848.1:3519979-3523044 GCF_000298275.1 Orycteropus afer afer | reverse complement strand
TCTTCTGTGTCTGTGTTAATTGGTTTCCCTTTTCTTTGTTGAAGAGGGTCTGTGCAATCCTTCTGCCTAGTCCGCCATCTTGCCGGAACTCCGCAAGGCTAATCTTTTTTATTATTTAGAGTTTTGTTCCACATTTTTCTCCCATGCTATCCAGGAACTTGTACTGTGATTCCTTTCAGAGCTGTGGGTAGTAGTACCTGGGCACCATTTAGTTTTTCTGGTTTCAGGGCCAAAAAGGCTAAGGTTCACATGGTCCATTAGTCCTTTGGACTATTTGTTGCCATGCATCTTTGATTTCATATTCTTTGTTTCAGAAGAGAGAGACCAATAGTTGCACATCAGATGACCACTCATTAGCTTTTAAGATCGAAGTCACTACTAACCGCAGTAGGATACAGAACATTATTTTGTAAACTACATTATGACAAGTGAGTTAGCTGTTCCCTGAGACTGTGGTCCTTGGCCCTCAAGTCCAGTGACTTATTACCTCAAGGTGTTTGGTTAAGGGTAAGAAATTGTCATAACTTTGTCCTGGTTGCTCTACTATATACTTTGATATGTTTACAGCACATAAAATATGTATGGCTTGTAAAAGAAAAAAAAAAATATGTATGGAAAAATATCCTTTGTCAAACCTATATGTTGTTATGGATGTAGTCTCATTTGCCTGCCCATATCTATTGAGCTTGCCTGTCTACCTATATATCCATTCATATATTTTTGTTTGTTTTTAGTGATATTGCTTGATGATATGTAATCGTATTTCCTTTCATTGTTTGTAACTTTTGTGCACCTCTTTACTCAGCTAATGTCCTCCAGATTCATCCACATTATGACGTGTTCTGTGGATTCTTCATTATTCTTTAAAGTTGTGTAGTATTTCCATACATGTACATACCACAAATTGCTTATTCATTCATTCATTGATGGACACTTAGATTGTTTCCATCTCTTTGCTATTGTGAATAATGCTGCAATGAACATGAATGTGCTTATACCTATATGTGTCCTAGCTCTTATTCTCTAGGATATATACCTAGTTGTGGGGTTGCTGAATCAAATAATATTTCTATTTCCAACTTTTTGAGGAAGCACCATACCATTTTCCACACTGGTTGTACCATTTTACAGTCCCACCAGCAGTGTATGAGAGTTCCAATCTCTAAGCATCTTTCCCAGCATTTAATGTTTGTTGTCTGATTGAACTTTGCTATTAGTGTTGGACTGAGATAGTATCACATTTTTGCTTTGATCTGCATCTCTCTAATAGCTAAAATCATGAACTTTTCTTCAAGTGTTTCTTGGATGGCTGAATGTCTTCTTTGGTGAAGCATCTATTGGTGTCCTCTGCCTATTTCATAACTGAGTTGTTAGTCTTTTTGTTGTTGAGGTGCTAAAGCTTCCCATAAATTTTAGAGATTAATCCATTGTCTTATATGTCATTGCCAAAAATATTTTCCTAGTCTTTGGGTTCTCTTTTATTCTTTTCAGTGAAATCTTTGGATGTACATAGTGTTTAATATTTAGGAGGTTCTAATTATCTAGTTTATTTTCTGCTGTTTATGCATTGTAAGTTGTGTCTGATAGTGTATTTATGCTATATATAAGGGCCCCTAAGTTTGTGTTTTTTTTGTTTGATGATCTTTATAGTGTTAAACTTCACATATAGGTCTTTGATCCATCTTGAGATAGTTTTAAAGAGCCCTGGTGGTGCAGTGGTTAAGGCATT
Source organism: Orycteropus afer afer (assembly GCF_000298275.1). NCBI lineage: Eukaryota > Metazoa > Chordata > Mammalia > Tubulidentata > Orycteropodidae > Orycteropus > Orycteropus afer. The sequence continues at coordinate 3,521,315 of NW_006921848.1, read as the reverse complement.
CAACTGCTAACCAAAAGGTCAGTGGTTCAAAACTACCAGCCACACCACAGAACAAACATGAGGCAGTTTGATTCCATAAGGATTTACAGCCTTAGAAACCCTAGGAAGCAGTTCTACTCTGTCCTATGGGGTCACTATGAATTGGAATCAACTAGACAGCAGTGGGTTTGTTTTTTATTGTTTGTATATGGTGTGAGGTATGGATCTTGTTTCATTTCTATTTTTTATGCAAATGAATAAACTGGGAGCTTGGAGGCTGCTTTTTGATTGGGTGTGGCTCTATATTAAGGCAGGGGCCTGAGGTAGGGGGGCCCGGGGCTTGGAGGTTACTTTTCACTTGGGTGTGGCTATATTGAGGCCAGAACCTGAGGTAGATGGGCAAAGGGTTTGGAGGCTTCTTTTCGCTTGGCGGTTTCTCTAAATTAAGACTGAGGCCTGAGGTAGGCAGGTCCAGAGCTTGGAGGCTGCTTTTTGCATGGGTGTGGCTCTTCATTGAGGCAGGGACTGAGGTAGGTAGGCCCAGCGCTGGGAGGCTGTTTTTAGCATGGGTGTGGCTTTCTATTAAGGCCAGTGCCTGAGGTAGGCAGGCCTGGGGATTGGAGGCTGCTTTTTGATTGGGTGTGACTCTATATTAAGGCAGGGGCCTGAAGTAGGCAGGTGCAGAGGGATTAGGAACAACTAAGGGAGAGAAACTTGTCTTTCAATTTGTTGTCCTTTGGTGGCTTACATGTTGCTGTGAGCCTAGAGGTTATGCCATCATGTTGCAAAATACCAACACAGTTACCCATGGTGGAGAGGTTTCAGTGGAGCTTCTGGGCTTAGGCAGACTCGGAAGAAGGAGGAGGCCATCTACTTCTCGAAGAGTTGGCCAATGAAAACCTTAGGAATAGCAGTAAAAACACTGTCTGATATTACTGGAACACTTTATGAACAGCCCTGAAACATTGGCCAACATAGTGCCAGAAGATGAGCCCATCAAGTTGGAAGGCACTCAAAATTTGTCTGGGGAAGAGCTGACTCCTCAGAGTAGAGACAACATTAACTATAGGGATAGAGTAAAGCTTTTGGGACCTCCATTGGCTGTTGTGGCACTACTCAAAATGAGCAGTAACAGATGTAAACATTCATTAATAATCAGAACATGGAATGTGCAAAGTATGAATTTAGGAAAATTGGAAATTGTCAAAAAATAAATAGAACACATAAAGATTGATATCCTAGGCATTGTTGTTGTTGTTGTTAAGATTCTGGCTGCACTTCCTCCAGGACAGATCTGTTAGTTCTTTTAGCAGTCCACGGTACTTTCAGCATTCTTCGCCAGCACCACAACTCAAAA
>NW_006921848.1:3509826-3517479 GCF_000298275.1 Orycteropus afer afer | reverse complement strand
CAACCATAGGATCTACTATGCCGGGAATGACATAGTCCTAGGCATTAGTGAGCTGAAATGGACTAGTTTTGGCCATTTTGAATGAGACAACCATATGATCTACTATGCCGGGAATAACAAATTGAAGAGGAATGATGTGGCATTCATTGGCAGAAAGACTGTTTCAAGATCTGTCCTGATGTACAACCCTATCAGTAACAGGATAATATCCATATGCCTACAAGGAAGACCAATTAATACTACTATTATCCAAATTTATGCACCAACCACCAAAGCCAAAGATGAGGATACTGAAGATTTCTACCAACTTCTGCAGTCTCAAATTGATTGAACATGCAATCAAGATGCATTGATTATCACTGGTGACTGGAATACAAAAGCTGGAAACAAAGAAGGGTTACCAGTAATTGGAAAATATGGCCTTGGTGATAGAAATGATGCTGGAGATCGCATAGTAGAATTTTGCAAGACCAATGACTTATTCATTGCAAATACCTTTTTTCAACAACATAAGTGATGACTATACACATGGACTTCACCAGATGGAATACACAGGAATCAGATTGACTACATCTGTGGCAAGAGGGAATGGAGAAGGTCAATATCTTTGGCCAAAACAAGGCCAGCAGCTGATTGTGGAACAGAACATCAACTGCTCATATGCACATTCAAGTTGAAGCTGAAGACAATTAAAACAAGTCCATGAGAGCCAAAATATGACCTTGAAAATATCCCTCCTGAATTTAGAGACCATTTAAAGAATAGATTTGATGCATTGAACACCAATAATCGAAAATCAGAGAAAGTGTGGGATGACATCAAGAACATTATCCATGAAGAAAGCTAGAGGTCATTAAAAAGACAAGAAAGGCAGAAAAGACCAAAATAAATCTAAGAAGAGACTGTGAAACATGCCCTTGAGCAGAGAGTAAAGGAAATGGAAGAAATGACAAGACAAAAGAGCTGAACAGAAGATTTCAAAGAGCAGCTTGAGCAGACAAAGTCAATTACTATAATAAAATTTGCAAAGACCTGGAGTTAGAAATCCAAAAGGGAAGAACATGCTCGGCATTTCTCAAGCTGAAAGAACTAAGGGAAAAAAAAATTAAGCATCAAGTTGTGATATTGAAAGATTCTATGGGCAAAATATTGAATGATGCAGGAAGCATCAAAAGAAGATGGAAGGAACACAGAGTCATTGTACCAAAAAGAATTGGTCAATATTCATCTCTTTCATGAGGTGGTCTATGATCAAGAACCAATGGTATTGAGGAAAGAAGTCAAAGCTACACTGAAGGAATTGGTGAAGAGCAAGGCTCCAAGAATTGATGGAATACCCTTTGAGATGTTTCAACAAACAAATGCCCTGCTGGAGGTACTCACTTGATTATGCCAAGAGATTTGGAAGACAGCTACCTGGCCAACTGACTGGAAGAGATCCATATTTGTACCCATTCCAAAGAAAGGTGATCCCACAGAATGTGGAAATTATTGAACAATATCATTTATATCACATGCAAGTAAAATCCTACTGAAGATCATTCAAAAACATTTGCAGCAGTGTATTGGCAGAGAACTTCAAGAAATGCAAGCTGGATTCAGAAGAGGACATGGAACAAGGGATATCATTGCTGATGTCAGATGGATCTTTAGCTGAAAGCAAAGAATACCAGAAAGATGTTTAATTATGTTTCATTGATTATGCCAAAGCATTCGATTGTGTGGATCATAACACATTGTGGGTAACACTAAGAAGAATGGGAATACCAGAACACTTGATTGAACTCATGAGGAACTTGTACATAGATCAGGAGGCTGTCATTCAAACAGAACAAGGGGATACTGCATGTTCCAAAATCAAGAAGAGAGTGTGTCAAGGAGTTATCCTTCACCATACATATATGATTTGTATGCTGAGCAAATAATCTGAGAAACTGAATTATATGAAGAAGAATGTGACATCAGGTTTGGAGGAAGACTCATTAACAACCTGCAATATGCAGATGACACAACTTTGCCTGCTGAAAGTGAGGGAGACTTGAAGCACTTACTGATGAACATTAAAGACTACAGTTTGCAGTATGCATTATACCTCAATATAAAGAAAACAAAAATCCTCACAACTGGTCCAATAAAGAGCTTCATGGTGGATGGAGAAAAGATTGAAGTTGTCAAGGATTTCATAATACTTGGTTCTACAATCAACACCAATGGAAGCAGCAGTCAAGACATCAGGAGTATTGCATTGGGCAAGTCTGCTGCAAAAATTAAGTGCTAAAGAGCAACGATATCTCCTTGAAAACTAAGGTGTGCCTAACCCAAGCCATGGTATTTTCAATTGCCTCTTATGCATGTGAGAGCTAGACAATGAATAAAAAAGACCAAAGAAGAGTTGATGCTTTTGAGTCATGGTGTTGGAGAATGCTAAGAGTACCATGCTCTGTTAAAAGGACTAACAAATCTGTCCTGGAGGAAGTGCATCCGGAATGCTCCTTGGAAGTGAGAATGGCCAGACTTCATCTCACCTACTTTGGTCATGCTGTCAGAAGGAACCATTCACTGGAGAAGGATATCATGCTTGGTAAAGTGGAGGGTCAGTAAAGAAGGAGAAGGCCCTCAACAAGATGGATAGACACAGTGGCTGCAATGATGGGCTCAGGTATAGCAAGGATCATGAAGCTGGCACAGGATAGGGCAGTGTTTCATTCTGCTGTGCACAGTGTCACTATGAGTCAGAAATGACTCGATGGCGCCTAACAATAACAACAGGTAGTTTTTTAATTTTTTTTTTTTAGTCATGTCTTTGTCTCCCTTTGGTATCAGGGTAATGCTTACTTCATAGAATGAATTTGTGAGTATTCTATCCTTTTCCATGTTCTGGAATAGCTGGAGCAGAGTTAGTGTCAGCTCTTGTATGAATGTTTAGTATAATTCTCCAAAGAGGCTGTTTGGGCCAGGACCTTTTCTTTGTTTTGAGTTTTTAACAGCCTGTTCAATTTCTTCTTTTGTGATGGATCTGTTCAAATTCTCTACCATTGTCTGTGTTTGCTTAGACAGGTCACATATTTCTAGAAACTGGTCTATTTTTTCTAGGTTTTCAAATATGTTGGAGTCAAGGTCTTCATAGCTTTATTCTTTTTATTTCAGTTGGTTGTTTTGTGATGTCGCCCATTTAATTTCTTATTCATATTATTCACATTATTCATAATATTCATTTTATTCACAATTTGTCAGTGGTTTGTCAATTTTGTTAATCTTTTCAAAGAACAAACTTCTAGTGGTTTATTCTATTGTTTTTGTGTTCTGTTTCATTTATTTCTTCTGTACTCTATCATTTCCTTTCTTCTGGAGACTTTTTTTTTTTTTGCTGCTCTTTTTCTAATTGCTGGAGTTGCAGAGTTAAGGTTTGATTTTGGTTCTTTCTTTTTTTATTTTCATGTGTGCATTTATTGCTATAAAATGACCTCTGAGGGCTGCTTTTTCTATGTCCTAAAGGTTTTGCTTTAGGAGCTCTGGTAGCATAGTGCCTAAGGCACTTGGCTGCTAACCAGAAGGCTGGTGGTTCAAACCCACCAGCCACTCCTCTAAAGGAAGGTTGGGCAATCTATTTCCATAGTGATACCACCTCGGAAACCCAAGGAGGGGTCACTATGAGTCAGGTCTGACTCGACGGCACATAACAACAACAAAGGTTTTGGAATGTTGTGTTTTCATTCTTGTTTAATGCTAGGAATTTTTTTAAGTACAATTTTTATTTCTTCTATTACTTAGGAGTTTTTAAGCAGGCTGTTATCTGGTTTTCATGTATTTGATTTTTACACCTAATCATCCTAATAATGATTTCTAATTTTACAGCATTGTGATCCAAGCAGATTGTATTATTTTGATGTTTTATTAAGGCTCTCTTTGTGGTCTAACATATGGACTATTCTGCAGAATGATCCACGTGCACTGAAGAAAAATGTGCATTGCATTTTTATTCTGTATATGTCTATGAAATCAAGGTAGTTGACTGTTGTTTAGATCTTCTGAACTTTTGTTGAGTTCTCTCTATTCGTTCTGTCCTTCACCAAATGTGGTGTGTTAAAGTCTCCCACTACTATTGTAGAGTTGTCTATTTCTCTTTTTAATTCTGTTAATATCTACTTTTTGTATTTTGGGGCTCTTTCATTTGTATGGTTATGTTCTCTTGCTGGATTGACCCTTCAATCATTATGTAATGCCCTTCTTTGTGCCTTCTACTGGTTTTTGCCTCGAAGTCTATTTTATTAGAAATTAATTTTGCCACTCCTGCTTTTTTTTTTTTTTTTTGGTTACCATTTGCTTGGTATATTTTTTCCATTCTTTGCTTTTTAATTTATTTTTATCTTCATGTCTAAGATGAAGGTCTTGTAGACAGCCTATTGACTGGTCATGTTTTCTTATCCATTCTGTCACTCTCTTTCTCTTGACTTGTGCATTTAATCCATTTACATTCAGTATAATTATTGATAGGTATGAATTTGCTGCTATCATTCATTTTGTGTGTGTGTGTTTGTGTGTGTATGTGGTATTGATGATTTTTTTGTTCCATATAATTTTCTGTCCTTAAGTCATTTTGTTATCAGATTTTTTTACATTTTCATTGTGCCTTTGATTTTGTGCTAACTTATGACTTTCTTCTTCCTTTTTTTTGTTTAGAAAGTTTATTGATTTTATTTGTGGTTAAACTAATTTATTTTCCTCTTCCTAAGTTTAAAACCGTCTTTTCTATCTTGATATCATCCTGACTTCCTCTCTATTTAGACATTCTGCAATTATACCATTTATTCCCTCTTTTTTGTCTTGTCACTGTCCTCGTTTATGTAGTAACACCTCTGATTGCCTATTTTTTGTCTTATAAGTTATTTTATTTTTGATAATTTTTTTTTTATTGGTTGGTTTCTGGGTGGCGTTTTCATGTCTCTTTATCTCAAGTGGTTGTCTGACATTGTTGATTCTCTGTGTGGACTCCATTTAGCATTTCTTGTTAGGTTGGTCTGGTTTTTACAAATTCCATTAATTTCTCTTTATCTGGAAATACACCAATTTTGCCTTCATAATTGAGGGAGAGTTTTATTGTATATACAAACCTGGTTGACAATTTTCTTTTTTTCTTTCAGGTTTTGTATATGTCATTCCATTGCCTTGTCAACTGCATGGTTTCTTCCAAGGAATCAGAGCTTAGTCTTATTGATAACATTACATTTTCCTCAAGCTGCTCTCAAGATTCTTTGCTTGTCTTTGGTTTTGGAAAGTTTGATTATTTTAACTCTTGGCGAATTCTTTTGGTGTCTATCCTATATGGGGTTCTTTGAGATTCTTGGATGAATGTCTTCTCATCTTTCATGATGTTAAGTAAGTTTTCTGCTAGAATTCAAAAATTCAAGAATTTTCCCTGCATTTTTATTTTTTCCTCTTCCTGACCTACGAATTCTAATCACATGTAAAGTTTTCCTCTTGATACTGTTCTACCTTATTCTAGGCTTTCTTCATTTTCCTTCATTGTCATTTTCTAATTTTTCCTCATACAAATTGGTGACAAAGGATTTTTTTTTTTTTTCCTAATTTGCTGATCTGTTCTATTGATTCTATTCTATTTGTTTTCCTTCCAATATGTTATCTCTGAAATTTTAGAGTTAATACTCTGGATTTCTAATTGTTGTTTTTGTATGGATTCTAATTCTCTATTTATTTTGTTATTTTGCTCTTGTATTGTTTTGCCTGAATTTTTCTAGGGTATTGTTTGTGTTTCCTTTGATATGATTGTAGTTTCCTTTAACTCCTGGAAGGCTCTCTATATAAATCTTTGATTTCCTTGTTGGATAGTTTTCTTACCTTGTTTCCTCAGGAAGGTTTCCTGTTTTTGTATTATTTTAGTTGCTTGGACTGTCTAGTTCTGTTTTTTGTTTTATTTAAAGTTAACTGTTGTATCTGAGACACTTTGAATTTTTATATTCATTTGTTGCTTATGTGTTGTTGATTTTTCATTCAGATTTTTTGTTTTGCTTTGTTTCAGTATATCCATGTGGGTGGGGTGGGTCTGCTACTTTGCTAGTTGAGCACCAATGGGTGATCTCTCTCTGTCTTCAATGGGTGGAGTAACTAGTGGGAGTGTGGGCACAGGTATCTGCTGGTTGTGAAGAGCCACTGCAGGGAGGGTGCAAAGATGTTGTCCAGTATCTGTCATTGATTCAGAAATGCAGGAGCAGGTAGTGGCATTTGCATGTTGAGTGTGGTGGTAGGTGGTAGGTGTGATATGTGTGGCCAACTAGTTTGAAAACAATATCCATCTTCCTTCCAATAGGGCAGAGAAAAAGAAATACAAAGGGGGAAATGGGAAAAGAATTCATAAAAAATAAAGGAGAAAAAAAGAAAATGAATGAAAAAGTGGTGTGGCAACAGTTGCCCACACTTCTAAGGTGCGGACAGCACAGACTGAGTCCTATCTTCTGGGACATGCACACCAATGACCACAGTAAAAGCAGGCAGCTGCTGCATAGTTCATCTGTGCATGTGCCTCCAGTCACCAGGGAAACAATGGAAGCACATGCAGGGCACATGATCCATAGAGTGCATACCTGTGGAGGCAACAGGAATCTACTACACAGCCCACCTATGCCTGTGCCCTGACTACAAAGATGGTTCTTCATATATGGTCCATGCATGTGCATGATCCTGACAGTGGAGGCAGAGGGATCCTGGTATGAAGTTTACACTTGCACGTATTTCCAACAATGGAGGCTGCAGGTGCAAAGCTTGCAGTCTATGGGAGTTTGCTCTATTACACAAATGTGGGGCTTGCAGGGTGTTATTATTACTCAAGCACGTGGCTCAGTCTGCTGTGGGTGTGGTGCAGTGGGTGGTCACTGGATGAGGAGGCAGTCTGAATGAACTAAACAGGTGGGGAATGGCAGTGAGTGTCATGTCCTTAGCTACCGAATTGTTGGGGGTAGGGGTGGCCTCTGGAAATATGTGGTGGGAAAAGGAGAACACATAGCTCTGGTTGCTATTCACTGATGGTGCACAACCCAGGCAACAGCAGTTAATTATCCAGTTCCTGCTCTGACTTAGTTAATGGCTAGGCCACTCAGGGTCCAGCATCTTCAAATGCCACCTCACAGCCTTTACTCTCCATGTGGGACCTCACCCTAAATAACTAGGGGTCACTATTGATGGGTGTTTTTTTTTTACTGGCCCCCTCTTTGTTCTGGGGTTGCCTATACCACTGAAATTCTCATCTACTTCCCTGTATTTTCCTCTCTTAGATCAAGCTCATATTCTGCTCATGTTGTTTCATTCTGTATTTGTTTACACTGTGTTTCTGTCTTAATGGGAATTCCATAAAGGTGGCTTCTCCTTAACAGTGTATGTTACCTTTTGTGTCTCAAAATGGTCCTGCTGTGTCAGATCCTTATTTTTTTCTCTCTCCTCAATCACTATTTTTGTTCTTTTTTCCCCAACTTGTATTTAATCCAATTCTTTATCTTTTCATTTGATGCTCAGAATTCTAGATTTATCATCTTTATCAGTTTCACTTGGTTTCTTGGGTCTTTGTTGTAGAGGGACTGGCCAGAGTGTGTCACAAGGATGCTACCTTGTCTCCTCCACTAACTTTTTTTTTTTTTTTTTTTT
>NW_006921848.1:3495341-3502406 GCF_000298275.1 Orycteropus afer afer | reverse complement strand
GTTATTCCCCATGATGAGAATGTAATCACCTCCTTGATGGAATCTTCTGTGAGACATTAATAAACGGAAAGGGAGCTGCTTTGGGGATGTGGTCTGTTTCCAGTATATATGGAGAAGTTTCAAAATAGATCTCTAGCTTTTTGGCACATTTTGGATCCTGCACTTGACCGAGTCTTCACCTCCAGTTCTTGGACTTGAACTGTGGCCTGCTCTGTCATCTGCTGATCTTGGGACTGTTCTTGAATTTGAACGATGGTTTGTTGTGTTACCTTCTGATCTTGGGATTGTGTCATTTTACCTGCCAACCTTGGTTTCATCATCCTCAGCAGCCAGCAGTTGCCTTAGTTAGGAGACACCTCCAGTTCCAGTGGGCCTTGAATAAGAGGCAGAGCTGAAGCTCAGGGTTGAGGGGCTTTCACTCAGCCTCTAGAGCTGGCACTGTTAATTCAGACTTCTAGCCTCCTCAACTATAACCATAAATTGGTATTTGTTAAAGCCCTCCACTTGTGTTATTTCTGTTACAGCAGCACGAGAGAACTAAGACAGAAGGTAGGAAAAAAAGAGCATGTTGAACTTGTGAGACAATGACAGTTTCAGAGAAAAAATGGTGGGAAAAATAAAAAACAAAGAAGAAGAATTGTGATGAAAAGAGAAAGTATGAAGAAGGAGAAAAATTAAAAGAGTAAGAGGGGATACAAGTGAAAGAGGATGGAGGAAGAGGACAAAGAGATGAAAGAGAGTGAAGAAATGTATAGAGTAGTTATGAATATTTCTCCTTTACAGATAGGAAAAGCAACTTAAGATCAAATAGCTAGTAAGTAACAGAACTATGATCTGAACATGTATCCTAAACACTGAAATCTTGATTCTGAAACCTACCTTCTTTGCATTACACAGTCACCATGCTGCCTCCTCTCTCTTGGTCCTAACTCCACTATTCTTGAAAGTTTGGAGTAAAACACTTCAAATGACTTTCATCACACTTTTGAACTTGAAGACTGTTCCACATATTTCCCCATCCTGGGCTTGCAGGGTACTGCATCAGTTTTCTTTGTTTGCTTTCTACTCATCAGAACCTTACATTTATTCCTGTTGAGTTCAACCATGTTAGCATCAAAACACTGACAGGCCACTAAACCAAACCAAAACCAAACTCACTGCTGTCAAGTCAGATTTGACTCATAACAACCCCTCCTTGGGTTTCCGAGGCAGTATCATTACGAAGTAGATTGCCCAAACTTCCTTCCAAGGATTGACATACTACAGGCTGTCAAAATATTTTAAAGCCAAGTTCTAGTTTCTGTCTAATTCAGGTTGTCTGAGCTCTTTATTATTAGCAATTTTATCATTGTCTTTTATATTTGCCTCCCAATTACTGATAAAAGCACTGAACAAGATCAAGAAAAAATATTCAATCCTTACCCCCAAGTTAAACTCAATTCCCTAATTAGCACTATGTGACTATAGTATTTTAGCTAGTTATTAATTCACCAAACCATACAACCCTCCCAATATTATTTTTCCATTTTTTCCACAAGTAAAATGAAGCCCATGTCAAAGATTATATTGAAATATAGTCATTATGTGTAATATATTAGTGATCCATCTGGAATCTCATTTCAAGTTATTTACCAACACAAACAGGGACTATACATGTGGACCTCACCAGATGGAATACATGGAAATAAAATCGACTATATCTGTGGAAAGAGACAATGGAGCAGCTCAATATCATGAGTCAAAACAAGGCCAGGGGCCAACTGTGGGACAGACTATCAATTGTTCATACACAACCTTAATTTGATGCTGAAGAAAATGAAAACAGGTCCACAAGAGCCAAAATATGACTTTGAGTGTATCCCATCTGAATTTACAGACCGTGTGAAGAATAGATTTGACGTATTGAATATCAATTACTGAAGACCAGTTGAGTTATGAAATGACATAAAGAACATCTTATATGGAGAAAGCAAAAGGTCATTAAAAAGAGGCTAGAAAGAAAAGACCAAAATGGATGCCAGAAAGGACTCTGAAACTTGCTCTTGAATGGAGAGTAGCTAAAGCAAATGAAAGAAATGATGAAGTAAAAGAGCTGAACAGAGGATTTCAAAGGGCAGCTCCAGAAGACAAAGTAAAATATTATAATGAAATGTGTGAAGACCTGGAATTAGAAAATCTAAAAGGAAGAACACGCTCAATATTTCTCAAGCTGAAAGAACTGAAGAAAAACTTCAAAGTGCAAGTTCCAATACAGAAGGATTCTATGGGCAAAATACTGAGACGTCAAAAGATGAAAGGAACACAAAGAATCACTGTACCAAAAAATGGTCAATGTTCAACTATTTCAGGAGATGACATATGATCAAGAAGTAATGATATTTAAGGAAGAAGTTAAGAAGCACTGAAGAAATTGGCAAAAAATAAGGCTCCAGGAATTGACAGACTGCCAGGAAGCACTCACCTGTTTATGCCAAGAAATTTGGACACAGCTACCTGGCTGGAAGAAAACCATATTCATGCCCATTCCAAAGAAAGGTGATCCAACAGAACGTGGAAATTATCAAACAATATCATTAATATCACACACAAGTAAAGTTTAGCTAAAAAAAATTTTAAAATGGTTGCAGCAGTATACTCACAGTGAACTTCATGAAATTCAAGCCAGATTCAGAAGAGTATAGGGAACAAGTGATATCATGGCTGATGTCAGATGGATCTTGGTTGAAAGCCAAAAATATCAGAAATATGTTTACCTGTGTTTTATTGACTATACAAATGCATGTGACCATGCAGATCATAAGAAATTATGGAAAACATTGTGGAGAATAATTCCAGAATGCTTAATTGGGCTCATGAAGAACTTATACATAGCCAAAGAGATGATCATTCATAAAGAACAATTATACTTCATGGTTTAAAATCAGGAAGGGTATGCAGCAAGGTTGTATCCTTTCACCATTCTTATTCATCTGTATGCTGAACAAATTATCAGAGATATTGGACTATATGAAGAAAAAGATAGTATCATAATTGAAGGAAAGCTCTTAACAACCTGTGACATGTAGATGACACAACCATGTTTCCTAAAAGTAAAGAAGTCTTGAAGCAATTACTGATGAAGGCCTAAACTAAGGTGCACCTGATCCAAGCTACTATGTTTTCAATAGCTCTATATCTATGTGAAAGCTGGACAGTGAATAAGGAAGACATCAGAAAAATATGTCCATTTGAATTGTAATGTTGGCAAGTAATATTGAACATACCATGAACTGCAGGAAGAACAAACAAATCTATCTTGGAAGAAGTACAACTAGAATGCTCCTTGGAAGCAAGAATGGCTGTACTTTATCATATTATCAGGAGGGACCAGTCTCTGGAAAAGGATATCATGCTTGGTAAAGTAGAGGGTCAGCAAAAAAAGGAAAAGACTCTCAATGAGATGGATTGACACAGTGGCTACAACAATGGGCTCAAATATGGCAGCAGTTGTGAGAATGGCACAAGAGCAGACAATGGTTCATTCTGTGGTACATAGGGTTGCTGTGTGTCAAAACAAATTCCACAACACCCAACAACCATGGCCAAACTAAGAATATGCAACAAATCTCATATGATTTTGAAGGTAGATTACTTTACTATTCATTCTTAAAATTCAGTAAGCAATGCTTTTTCAGTCATTAAATGACATATTAAACATGTTGTTAGAATGTGCAATGGGCATGATATGAGAAAGAACGTTACAAAGAGAGGTAATCAGGTGAGGGGAAAGGCAATGTACCAAAAGTGAATGATCAGAATGGCAGCATTTAGGAAGAGGAAGACATAGAGAGGTATGTGGGAGGCACAAAGAGAGAGAGAGAGGTAATCAGAACTACTGAAGAATTGCTTAAAGGATAATAATCCTAGCCAAATATCTAACTCTCCATCTTCCACTGATGCCAACATATGCCCTCTCTTTGTGCTTAAACACACAAATTTTGGCTCTCCAAAACTGCTGTCCTCCATCTTGCTTTATAGAGAGCCCATTCTGTCCTCTCTAGTTAGATTTTCTCCCTCACCTTGTATAATTCAAACTCATACTCAACCTTGCATTCTCAACCTGAATACACCTCCTTGGGAAGGCCTGTCTAGATCCCAGATACTACATCAGAGGTATTCATTTCCTGCATAATCCAAATGTTGCCTATAGAGTCCTTCAGTATTACAACTTGAGGCTTAAACTTTTGCTTCAGTTCTTTCAGCTTGAGCAATGCTGAGTATGTTCCTCCCTCTGCTTTTCTAACTCCACGTCTTTGTACATTTCATTATAATACTTTACTGTGTCTTCTCGAGCTGCACTTTGAATCTTTTGTTTAGCACTTTTATTCCATCACTTCTTCCATTTGCTTTAGCTACTCTCCATTCAAGAGCAACTCTCAGAGTCTTTTCTGACATCCATTTTGGTCTTCTCTTCCTTTCCTGTCTTTTTATTGTTTGCTTTCTTCACGTGTGCTATCTTTGATATCTTCTACAACTCATCTAGTCTGTGATGTTCAATTTGTCAAATCTTTTCTTCAGATGGTCTTTAAATTCAGGTGGGATATACGTAAGGTCATATTTCGGCTCTTGTGGACTTGTCTTAATTTTCTTCAGCTTAAACTTAAATTTACATATGAGCAATTGATGATCTGATCCACAGTTGGCTCCTGGCCTTGTTCTGACTCATGATATTGAGCTTTCCCATCATCTCTATCCTTGATTCTTGTGTATTCCATCAGGTGAGGTCCATGTGTATAATCACTGTTTATGTTGTTGAAGAACAGTATTTGCAATGAATAAGTCATTGGTCTTACAAAATCCTATCATGCAGTGTCTGGTGTCATTTCTTTGACCAAAGCCATATTTTCCAGCTACCAATGTTTCTTCTTTGTTTCCAACTTTCATATTCTAATCACCAGTAATGACCAATACATCTTGGTTGTATGTTTGGTCAGACTGCTGAAGTTGGTAAAAAAAAAAAAAAAAAAAAAAAAAATCTTCAATTTCTTCAGCTTTGGCTTAAATTACATTAATTCAGCTACTTGTTAGTGCCTGAGTAATTCTAGGGACTCCACAGATTGCTTCATGTACTTGTTTACCTCTGTTGGCTTCTTAAAGAATGGCCTTGCAGCCAAGGTTAGGAAGAAGGAGACTTGGACTCTACTCCTCATTCTTCCAGTAACTACCTTGGTGATGTTATTATGTCATTGCTGGTGCAGGCTTCATTTAATTCATATAAAAAGTGAAAAGAATTTCTCATATTAGCATCTTCCAATATGTCTACACAATTTTAACCACATAGTTTAATAGATATTACTGAAAATATAATTGTGATGATAATAAGATAACTTTGGACAATGTCAACAAAATTTATTTCCTATAAAGTTATCAAAACCTAAAAATGAAAATGATCTCCCCAACAAAGAACTATAGAAGTGTCTCCTAAACTTATGACATAAACACTTTTATGATTTTATTTTGTTGGATGTTCCTAAAGCATCTGCTGGAAATACATTTAAGATCTAAGTATCATTCCTGCTTCATAGTATTCTATGATTATGAAATATTCTGTACTTGGTTAATCAAGGTACAAGAACAGAGCTTTCATCAGTTTTCCACAGGTAAAGAAAAAATGAATGGGGTTGGTAGATTGGTACAAAGCTGAAATTAAAATATTTAATTACTTCACTGCAAAGAAGCAGCTCTGGTGGCATAGTGGGTAAGGCATTTTGCTGCTAACCAGAAGGTTGGAGGTTCATACCCACTAGCTAGCTACTCTGTAGAGAAGATGAGGAAAATTACTGGCATAAAGATTTACAGTATTGGAAACCCATTGGGGGTTGCTATGAGTTGGAATTAACTGGATTGCAGTGTGTTTTTTTTATGTTTTTATTTTATTTTTTTTTATTTCATTGTATATGACTTATGAGAGTATTAATGGCAAAATTTTGTACCATCAAGTAAAAGCAAACCCAATAACTCCAACCAAAAATCTGTGCTATGTTCTTGTTATTGAATTTTTATCACTGTTGTGAGGCTAAGCACAACTTTCAGATATGAAAATAGGATATATGTTTAAGATAGGCTTGATGTAAAGTTATTTTAAAAGTTAAGCAAGCAGGAAAAGAGAAGATAAAAAAATACATGCTTTTTAAAAAGAAATAAAATATAACATTTTACTTAAATATTCTGACAGATGGCATTGGCCTTGTTAAAAGAAGTGTGAACATAACTGAATTCTTAAATTTTTTCTTGTTTTTCTGTAGATTTCTCACCTTCCTCTTAAGTTTATATTGAACACAGAAGTGTTAAAAGGAGAAAATGAAAAGCTAGAAGGCACATGAAATGAACATGATTTCATGGACGACATAAAGTTTTTGTTAAACCCTCAAAGTGTTAGTCTAAATAAGCTACTGTATCTGTCCTCTCTGTGAGCACTTCATTTCAGGAAAGTATGAACCTAGCTGCTTCTTCATCTTATATTGTTTGTAATAAACATCAAGTTCCTTAAAGATAGTGTTTACACAACTTTATATTCCTCAGGATCCTGATTTTAGTAGCTTCCCCTGAATAAGTGCTCAATAAATATTCATTGAGAGACAGATATTTATTAAATAGCTACTATATGCTGTAAATGGTGCTGAGTGCTAGAGATACAGAGACGAATGGCACACAATTCCTTCCCTCCAGATGTTAATGTTCTAGTCATAAACAATGTGAGAATGCAGTATGGAAAGTACTATCAAGGAGTTACACAAAGCCTGGGAAGTGTACACAATCAGAGCATCTAACTTAGTCGAGGAGGCAACCTCAGTTGATTTCTCAAGAATGAATAGTGTTAAGAGGCTCAGAAAAAAAAAAAAAAAATATTGTCAATAAAAGGGACAGAATGTGCAATGGGCAAGAAATGATAGAGAGCATTACAGAGAGAGGAAATCACAATGGCTGAAGCATTGCTTGAAGGATACTGATCAAAATCCTAGCCAAATTTTTAACTCTCCAACTTCCACTTCCACTGCTACATGGCCTTTCTTTGTGCTCAATTCA
>NW_006921848.1:3494053-3495241 GCF_000298275.1 Orycteropus afer afer | reverse complement strand
TTCCTTCCGAGGAGTGGCTGGTGGGTTTGAACCGCCAGCCTTCTGGTTAGCAGTCAAGTGCCTTAGGCACTATGCTACCAGAGCTCCTCTAATACTGTGTAATTCAAACTCATATTCAACCTTGCAATCTCAACCTAAATATCACCTCCTTGGGAAGGCTTTTCTAGAATCTAGATATTAGATTATACGTTCTCACACCATCTTCTGTGTTCTCTTTCTAGCACTCATCACTGTTTGTAATTATATATATTTGTGTAATTTTTGAAATTTTAAATTAATGTATGCATCTCATGTTAGACAATACACTCCATGAAATCATAGAATCTGCCTATTTTTTTTCAGCATTTAGCTCCCATATTTAATGAAGTATTTTCCATATAGAAGGTACTCTATAAACATCTGTTGATTGGATACAGGGGTGATGAAGACAGAGGGGAGAGAAATAAGCAAGTCAGAAGACGCCAGAAATTTGTGCAATGTGAAGATTTTTATACTTTAACCTGAAACCACTGTGCACATGATTGAATTTTCAGTAGGCAAATGGCATGAACAGATGTGTATCTTATAAAGATCACTGACTATGGTGTTAAAAGTTGGTCAAAATGAGAATAGAATGGAAGGAAACAGTCCAGTTAGAAGGACTTTTAGTAACAAGTGATTATGGTGTCCTGAATGAGGTATTTGCTGTAGGGATGGAAAGAAATGTGGGATCTGAAAGATATTAAAGAAATTAATAAGATTGGATTTAGAAACTGATCGATGGTGGGAATTAGGGAGAAGAAGAAAGCATCAACATTGATTCCTAGGTTTTTAGTTCGAGCCAATATATAGATGCTGTCACTGCCCACTAACAGTGAAATGAGACTGAGAACAAATATTTAGCTTTGGAAATGTTGAATCATATTAGTTTCCATAAGAGATTTCTAGTGAATATATAAATCAAATCTAAAATTTTAAGTGAAAAGGGCCACTAGACAATAAGTCTTTTTAATGATAACACTGGGTCATATTGAAATCAAACATAATATCTGGTACACAGAAGATATTTTATATATATCTGTTTAAAGAGAGGCCATAGATAGATATAATTTAATGCGTCTTCTCCCAGAAATTAGGAAAACCCTGAGCACATTGCTGACCAACAGTCTTTCAGGATTGACTCAAACATTTCTTTCTTTTTTTTTTTTT
>NW_006921848.1:3487686-3490008 GCF_000298275.1 Orycteropus afer afer | reverse complement strand
TCGAGGCTCAGGGGTCCAGGATTATCTTCTGTGTCTGTGTTAATTGGTTTCCCTTTTCTTTGTTGAAGAGGGTCTGTGCAGTCTTTCTGCCTAGTCCGCCATCTTGCCCTTCCAACCTACTCAAACATTTCTAATGAAGGGACATACCCAAGTATTAAAGGCATCCTAACTTTGAGAAATTTAAATTATTATTCATTACTAAAAGCCAGCTTCAAATTGTAATCCTCCAGAAATACAAGGAATATATATCAATCCCTTCTTTAACACAGTACTTCACATATTGAAGTAGAACTGTTTTATCTCTCCCCACCCCTAGGATCCACCCATCCCAAAGTTCAACATTTCTAGTTATTTCAACTACCCTCCACACACCATGGTTTCTGGACTCATCAGTTAACTGTTCACTTTATTGACACTTTGACTTTTATTTGATAGATCTTTTCTGTAAGTAAGCTTAAGAAAATATGGAGATGGAAGGGAATTCATTTGTATTGGAAAATTGACAAATGTGGATATGTAGGGTGTAAACTAAACCTAAAAAATCAGCTTCAGGAAAAACCACAATTCAGAGTGTTAATTCAGACTGCTTTCTTCCTTCTACCAGTTCTCACACAGGGTCAATACACTTGTGTCTGCTGTTTTTGACCAGATTACAAAACAAGTCCTCTGTCATGCATCAGTTTCCTCAGAGTTGGAGTCTGGTGACTTCCACCTATCATTTGATAACAACCCTCCATCCATTATTTCTTGGCTGCCTTTAGTAAAAAAGTCTGATTAAACCATGATTTTCAAACCTGTATATATGACTCAGTATGAAATGGTCACTTAAGTCTGACACTGAGAAGCGATGACACAGAACGTACCCAACTATGGATGGAATGTAGACATTTCTTCTCAAGGCATCAGTGTGTTCAAATACATTTTGTGGTAGAATTTTTTTAAGCAATAAAGAATTCCTTAGGGTGAATAAAATCATACAAATCAAAAACTCATGTAGGTTAACAAATAATTAAAGTAAATCACATTTTGTTGTTGTAAGTATCTCTCATTTTTGAAACATCATTATAGCTTCATGTTTAGGGATCATAATTTTCCAAACAGCTCCATTTTTGCTTCAGAAAGTGCCATGGAGAAAATATGTAAGAAAGAAATTAGAAGTTTTTTTGTTTTGTTTTGTTTCCCAGTAGCAAAACTATTAGAAATACCTACACTTGTAGTCAACTGCCACATTAGATTGTCAGGGAATGGTAATATGTTCCATATGAAAAGTCTCCACTAAGAGAAACTAACTGCAGAAAACATTTAGAATTTTTAGTAATTATTCAATTTCACAAAAGAAAAACTAGATATATAGATACATAAATAACTAGATAGGTGGATATGTATAGACATCCAGATGGCCTACTTTGTGTCTGGCTCTGGCATATCCTGAAGCTAGAAAAATGAACAGAGCACTTCTCTGAATTTAAAACACATGCCGTCCTATGGGGAATTTTGGTAGACAATTTTGTTATAGTTGTTTTACCCATTACATGACTCTAGTTAAGATTTGCACAGGATTCTAGGAGGAAATATAACAAAGATTCAAAAGTCCAACAAAACATCAGTGAGAAAATTACTGCAGAGCATATTTTTCTCAAGCGAATCTTGAAAATGAGTAAAATATAGTGTAACAAAGAAATGGACAAATACTAAACATGAGAAAACATGGTAAAGCAGTTCCATATTACTGGAATACAAGGAAGTATTTTGTCAGAATTGAAACCCTGAAGCATAAGTAGGGATTAGCAGATCTTGGAGAATCTTGAGCCATGTCATGGAACTTGAATTTTAGTCTATGAGAGTTTTTGCTGTTGTAGTCCTTGTGAAAATTGATGAGGATCTACACCCACACTCAAGAGTAAGGAAAAAATTTTGGACATAATAAAAAGATAAAATAAACATTTACAGTGTGCCAGTCACACTGAGTAGGTAGCAGCAGGGACCCAGGTAAGGGGAGGGAATGCAGGCTACACCCCAAAAGTGGCAAGGTGGGAAAGCAGGGGAAAGGAGAGTAAAAGACCAGGGGGACCCAGACAGAGCAAGGAGGCAGTGGCAGGGATCCAAGTAAGGGGAGTTCGGAGGGGCTAAGGAAACAGTTAAGGGAGATAAACTTGTCTGTCAGTTTGTCCTACAGTTGTGGTATGTTTCTGTGAGGCTTGAGGTTGTGACATCAGTGTTTCAAACCCACCATGATGCACATGGTGCACAGGTTTCAGTGTGTCTTGCAGACTGAGACAGATTAGGAAGAAGGAAGAGGCCATCCACTACTCATAGAACTGG
>NW_006921848.1:3478652-3487071 GCF_000298275.1 Orycteropus afer afer | reverse complement strand
CAGGATGTGTTAATTATCACTGGTGACTGGAATGCAAAAGTTGGAAACAAAGAAGAATCACCAGTAGTTGGAAAATTTGGCCTTGGTTACAGAAATAATGCTGGATATCGCATGGTAGAATTTTGCAAGAATGACTTATTTATTGCAAATACCTTTTTGCAACAACACAAACAGCATTTGTACACGTGGACTTCATCAGATAGAACACACAGGAATCAGATTGACTACATACATCTGTGGCAAGAAGTGATAGAAAAGCTCAATATCTTCAGCTAAAATCAGGTCAGGAACTGATTGTGGAAAAGGCCATCAACTGCTCATATGCAAGTTCAACTTGAAGTTAAAGACAGTTAAAACAAGTCCACGGCAGCCAAAATATGATCTTGAATATATCCCTCCTGAATTTAGAGACCATCTAAAGAATAGATTTGATGCACTGAACACCAATGACAGAAAACCAGAATAATTGTGGGATGATATAAAAGACATCATACATGAAGATAGCAAGAGGTCACTAAAAATCTGAGGAAAGAAGAGAAGACCAAAATAGATGACAGAAGAGACTCTGAAATTTGCCCTTGAGAGGAAAGTAGCTAAAGCAAATGGAAGAAATGACAAGATAAAAGAGCTGAACAGATTTCAAAGAGCACCTGGAGAAGACAAAGTCAATTACTGTAATGAAATGTGCAAAGACTTGGAGTTAGAAAACCAAAATTGAAGAACATGCTCGGTATTTCTCAAGCTGAAATTAATGGTAATTACCAAGCTAGCAAAAACTATGTTTAGTCTTGATTTAAAAAAAAAAAAAGATAACAACTACAGAGTCCACTTACCAATGATCATAGGAATTCATTGTAATGTTCAAAAACTGTGTGTGCTTTCCAGGAAATACAGACTTTACAAATATCCTTAGTCTTGCTTATCCTCCAAAATAACTTCAGAAATACCTGAATTATCAGAAACTATCTCTTTGTAAACATTTTCTTTGTTTTCATCTCTTCTCTGAGTGGGAAGGATTCAAGATTTTATAACAATAGTATTGCTTGGCTAGTATGGTCCAAGTAGCCTACAAACAGTGTTTCCTCAGAAATAAAATCAGACATCCCATTCATTTTTAAATAAGTTTACATTATAGTTCAGTCCAACAACAAGTGAATTTGTCTTCAAATCAAGTCTGATATAGAAACCTCCCTACATGACCATGTTTTGCCTCCTTTATTTGCTACCCATTTACTATTGATTAAAATAATGGGTGTTTTATTGCTGTTGGGTGCCCTTGACTTGATTTGAACTCATAGTGACCCATTGTGACAGAGTAGAACTGTCCCCATATGGTTTGCTAGGCTGTAATCCATATGAAATCAAATTGCTAGGTCTTTCTATCCTGGAGCCACTGGGTGTATTTGAACTGCCAACCTTTCTATTAGCAGCTGAGAACTTAAATAGGCCCACCAGGAATCCTTATAATTACACTTATCCTTATAGTCAATGTAACATGTAGCACTTTGATTTCAGGGTTTTTAGCAGGATTCTCCTTATCAGAGAGCTTTTGCAGTTACAAATTTAAGAGATCGACTTGAATGATTGTGAGCAAGCAGAAAAGAATAATGTGTTGTGAGGGAATAAATCCGTCTTTAAGGAGAGTCAATAATTTGTATGAGAAAAGAAGATGATTTGAGATACATGGGGATAGAAAGTGAATCTAATCTTAACTTTACCAGACAGTTGGGTGAATGACTCAAAAACCTGAGAGTGTTTTGCAGGAGGGGGAGGAAGATAGAACTGTAAGAGCTACACAATAGAATGACAGTGAGGTTACTATTGAGGTCACCCTCAAAGAAATAGAAGTGAGGTTACCCTCAAAGAACTGGCATTTATACCATGACTGTCTTGGTATTAGACACTGTAGGCATGAGGACAAGTGAGATAACCACATGAACTTCAGAATCCAAATATATCAATTTTTTTATGCAAACAGTGCACACAATATATGTTTCTTCGTAAACCATGTAACCCCTTCACAGTTGGTTTCCTATGAACACTATGCATGTTATATGCACGTGCCTCTACAGCCTTGGAGAAAACACATTCCTACTAACACCCTGAATTTAGACTGCAAGATTCCAGAACTATAACATAATAAATTTCTCTTATTATAAGCCAACAAAATCAAACCAGTTGCTATTGAGTTGATTCAAACTCATGGTGACAACATGTGTTACACAGCAGAACTGTGGTCCATAGAATTCATGGCTGGTTTTTCAGGAAATCACCAAGCCTTTCTTCAAGGTACAACTAAGTGGGTTTGAACTGCCAATCATTTGGTTAGTAGTCATGGGCTTAACCATTTTTCCCGCACAGGGACTGCTTCTGTTCTTATAAGCCATCCAATTTGTGGTATTTTGTTTATAGCAGTCCTAGGAAATGTATATATTTTGGTATTTCTACTCTGTAATCACCCTTTCCTTGTCTAAAGTTTGATCCAGGGATGGCATCTGGACTGTGAAGGCCTCCAAACTGTTGTCTATTTAGATCTTTTCCAGTAATAATGCTTAAAGTACTCCAATAGTTAAGCTTTGATCTTTGGTATGGATCAATATTTACCTTTCCATATATTTCACTGGTATCTTCTTAAATTATAATCAATCTCTTTACCCACTAACTAAGAAAAGGGTATAAAATTAGGGGTTCAAAGTTAGGTTTGTATCCCAGGTCCACCACTTAGATAGTGTCTAAGTGTCATAGTTCAAGCTACATTTCCCTATGGGTATCAGTTTTCTCCATTTAAAATGGAGAAGGGTGATGGGTGGTAAGAGTAGGATAATTTAATATTAAGGATTATTATAAAGATTAAAAGAGTAAAGAAATTCCTTTGTAAAATAAACATCAAACTGTGTGCTGTATTGCTATTATTCATTTAATTGAGAAGGTCTTTGTGAAAAATAATTATGGATAAGTCAGATAACCAGCAGGTCTTTTTGGTAACTGAAGTGATTTGTAGCTTGAAAACCACCATCCAATAAAGATTTGTAGCCTTTCTTACCTGTTTCATGAGTTATTTTACTCTAATGCTGATTTTCTAAAAAATGGCAGAATGTCATATTCCAAATTCCCAATGTCTCCTTATTTTGGTGTTTTTGTTTTTTTTCTTTTAAACTGGATGGAACTTGAGAACATTTTATACCTATGCATTTACCACATAAATTCAGAGAACATATTATTGTAAAAGGTCAATATCAGTGTCCACTCTCTTTAGAGTTAAAGATGCATTTGAACTCAATACACCATGAAATTTTAGGTCATTACAGTAGGTCATTCCTTTAGAAATAATTATTTTTATAACTTTTAATGGAACAGCATTCATAGCTTTCAAAAACCTTTTCTTCACCTCTTTTCTATTTCTATAATTTACTCTTTTACAATATACATGTTTTCACTGGTCCATTTTTCAGAAGTAGACTGTCATATCCCTCTTCCTAGTGTCTTAGTCTGGAAGCTAAAACCTGCTGAGTGATCCTGCTGATATTTGAAATGCCAGTGGCATAGTCTTCAGCATCACAGCAACACACAAGCCACCATAGTAAGACGAACTGAAAGAATGATGGAGGTCTATTAACAGATGTGGTGGCCTACTTCTGAAAAATTGGCCAAAATATTATGAATATCAGTGGAACACTTTCTGATATAGTTGCAGAAGATGAGCCCCTCAAGTTGGAAGGCCCCCAAAATATGACTGAGGGAGAGTGGCTTCCTTCGAGTTGACCAGTTGACCTACTTTAGATGGAGTAAAAGCTTTTGGGACTTTCACTTGCTAATGCACCATGACTAAAATGAAAAAAGATATCTGAAAACATAAATTTATAATTAAAACATGAAATGTACAAAGTATGAATATAGGAAAATTTGTCAATAATGAAATGGAACACATAAATATCAATATCCTAAGCATTAATTAGTAAGCTGAAATGGACTGGTATTGGTCATTTTGAATCGGGCAATCACATGGTCTACTATGCTAAGAATGAGAAATTGAAGAGGGATGGCATCACATTCACCATCAAAAAGAACATTTCAAAAGCCATCCTGAACTAAAAAACTGTCAGTGATAGGATAATATCCATAAACATACAAGGAAGATCACTTGATATTACTATTACTCAAATTTATGTACCAATCACTAAAGCCAAAAATGAAGAAAATAAAGATTTCTACCAATTTCTGCAGTCTGAAATTCATTAAACATGCAATCAAGGTATGTTGATAATTACTAGTGATTGGAATGCCAAAGTTGGAAACAAAGAAGGACTGTTAGTTGGAAAATATGGCCTTTGTGACAGAAATGATGCTGGAAATCACATGATAGAATTTTGCAAGACCAACAACTTGTTCAGTACAAATAATATTTTTCAACAATATAAATGGTAACTATAAACAGGGACTTGCCAGATGGAATAAAAAGGAATCAAATCAACTACATCTGTGGGAAGAAATTGTGGAGAAGCTCAAGAAGAAGGCAATGGGGCCAACTATGGAACAGACCATCACTTTCTCATATGCAAGTTCAAGTTGAAGCTGAAGAAAATTAAAACAAATCCCCAATTGCCAAAATGCAAACTTGAGTGTATCCTACCTGAATTTAGAGACAATCTCAGGAACAGATTTGATGCATTGAACACTAATGACTGAAGACCACATGAGTTATGGGTTGACATCAAGGATATCATACATGAAGAAAGTAAAAAGTCATTTAAAAAAGAAAAGAAAAGAAAAGACCAAAAGAGATGTCAGAAGAGATTCTATAAATTTCTCTGGAATGTAGGGAAGCTAGAGAATATAAAAAATGAGGAAGTAGGAGAGTTAACAGAAGATTTCAAAAGGAGGCTCAAGAAGACAAAGTGTTATAATGAAATATGCAAAGATCTGGAGTTGAAAAACCAAAAGGAAAGAACATACTCAACATTTCTCAAGCTGAAAGAACTGAAGAAAAAAATCCCAGCCTTGAGTTGTAATACTGAAGGATTGTGTGAGCAAAATACTGAAAGAGACAGGAAATATCAAAAGAAAATGGGAGGTATATACAGAATTACTGTACCAAAAAGAACTGGTTATATTCAACCATTTCAGGAGGTAGCATAGGATCAAGAATTGATGATACTGAAGGAAGAAGTCTAAGTTGCACTGAAGAGATTGGGAAATAACAGGCTCCAGGACTTGAAAGAATAGCAATTGAAATGTTTCCTCAAATGAATATAGCACTGGAGGTGCTCACTTGTCTATACCAAGAAATTTGGAAGACGGCTACCTGGCCAATTGACTGGAAGAGATTCATATTTGTGACATTACAAAGAAAGGTGATCCAACAGAATACAGAAATTATCAAACAATATCATAAATATCACATCCAAGTAAAATTTTGCTGAAAATAATTAAAAAATGATTGTAGCAGTACATCAACAGTGAACCACTAAAAATTCAATCAGATTTAGAAGAGAACTTACAACAAGGTATATCATTGCTGACATCAGATGGTCTTGCCTGAAAGCAGAGAGAACTAGAAAGATGTTTAACTGTGTGTTACTGATTATGCAAAGGTATTTGATTATGTGGACCATAACAAAGGATGGATAACATTGCAAAGAATGGCAATTGCAGAACACTTAATTGTGCTTATGTGGAACCTGTACATAGACAGAGAGAGAGTTGTTCAAAGAGTAAAAGGGAAACTGCGTGGTTTAAAATCAGGAAAGGAGTGTGTCAGGGTCATATCCTTTCACCATACTTTTTCAATCTCTTTGCTGAGTAAATAATCTGAAAGTGAAGCATGAGGATTAGAGGAAGATTCATTAACAACCTGCAATATGCAGATGATACAACCTTGATTGCTGAAAGCGAAAAGGACTTGAAGCACTTACTGATGAAGATCAAAGCCTTCAGTACTGCGTATACCTTAACAATTGAAAAAAAAAAAAAAATCCTCACAACTGGACCAATAAGCAATATCATGATAAATGGAGAAAAGATTGAAGTTCCCAAGGATTTAATTTTACTTGGATCCACAATCAATTCCCATGGAAGCAGCAGTCCAGAAGTCAAATGATGTATTAATTTGGGAAATCTGCTGCAAAAAAAAAAAATCTCTTTAAAGTGTTTAGACCTAAGATATCCCTCTGAGGACAAAGATGCCCTTGACCCAAGACGTGTTATTTTTAATAGCTTGACAAGCATATGAAAGCTGGACAATGAATAAGGAAGACCAAAGAAGAATTGATGTCTTTGAGTTCTGGTGTGGGTAAAGAACATCTGAGCAGAGTGCCAGAAGAACAAATCAATCTATCTTGGACGAAGTACAGTCAGAACGCTCCTTAAGAGCAAAGATGGTGAGATATTGTCTCATATACTTTTGTCACGTTATCTGAAGGAACCCATCCCTGGAGAAGGACATCATACTTGGTAAAATAGAGAGTGAGTGAAAAAGGAAGACCCTCAATGAGATGGATTGACAGAGCGGATGCAACAATGGGCTCAAACATAGCAAGGATTTTGAGGATGGCGCAGGATTGGACAGTGTTTTGCTCTATTCTACATGTGATTGTTATGAGCTGGAACCAACTCAACAGCACCTCACAATCAACACAATATTACATACAGGCCATGGGTTGGGTGTGTACAGCTGTCAAAACAAACAAGTGTCTAAGCACTTATATTTCTAGCTAAGTAATGTGTGAATTATTTCTGATTATTTCTTTTAGTTTTTTCTAGATAATGATATGAAATTGATACAAAGATAAGCTTTGCAATAAAAATTGGATAGCTATTTACTAAGCTTCAACAGTTCATAAATGAAGTAAATTGGGGATATTTTCTAAGAATAGAGTTTACTTTTACTGACAGTTTCCATAACTACTTCCCTTCTGTAACTAGGAGTCAGTAAAACTTCATTTTCATATTTTACCATGCTTCCTAGTTAGCTTCCTTGACTCGACTTCAAACATATATAAATGGATATTAAAATCCTAGTTAAGTAACTATTTACATTCACAATTTGATGTTTTATTCTTCATATATAGTAAAATTTATGTGTATAACTTTGTGTGTCAGACCTTAGGAAGTGCTGAGTGTAAGGGCCTTCATCAAATCCATTCATTTAATCAACAACTGTTTTTTTAGTGCCTGTCATGTACCTGAAGTGGATAAACCCATGCCCTCTTGGAACTCATGTCTAGAACAGGGAATAGATTAAAAAAATAATAATACATAAATACTTCAAGTGAACCTATATGCAATTATAAATTGAAGAATATATAATAAATCAGGAAACAGGGAATGTAAGAAGGAATATGTAACAAAACAGGAAATGTGGAGGGGGGACAGAGGTTACACAGAAAAAAGGTCAGGGAAGGAATGAGGAGAAAATAATTACTTTACATTAAAATGTAAGAAGCAGCCAGCCAGGCTAGAGGTAGAAGATTCCAATATGGCGATACAATGTGAGATGCTTCTAAAACAGAATAATCTGTGACGCACTCTGAAAACAGAAAGGCATCCAACCTGAGTGGTACATAAAGAATAAAGGAGAACTTAGATGACATAAGATAGGAAGTCTAAATGGGATAATGGTAAAGAATTAGGACCTTGTCTAAGACAATCAGAGAGGATAAAAAGTGTGTGTGGAGCGGGGTGTATACAGTTTTATTTAATGTTTTCCATTATTCTGTGGTGATACTCCTCTTACTTACTCTTTACGATAATCTTTTGGGTGATCTGTTACTACCAAGAATTTACAAATAAGAAAAATGACATTTATTTGTTATACAGTTGGTAAATAAAAAAGCTAAAATTTAAACTTGACTGTTCACCTAAAAATGTCCACTACCTGAGAGAGGATGTAAAATTTGAGTAGGGCCATAAATGGCTAGCCTATTCCCACCACCACCCAAAGCATATTTTGATTATAGCTATTTATTATACTGTATTATGTGTGTGTCTCACTAATTTATAAGTGAATTCATAAATTCATAGATCCCTGTTTACTCATTTCTCTATTCCTCACAATTAGACCAGGTTCTTGTAAAAACTTAGTAATTAACAAATTTTAATTGAATGAAGAGATGGATAAATGCATTAATGAATGAATTAATTAAAAGTGTGACATCCTCTAGATAATTAGTATGATGTGAATAAACAAACGTTTCTCATAATGTCATTTTCTTTAAGATATTCAAAACTTCTTTAGAGGATGATTCAAAATAGGTTGTTGTTGTTGTTAAGTGCCGTCGAGTCGTTTCCGACTCATAGCGACCCCATGCACAGCAGAACGAAACACTGCCTGATCCCGCACCAGCCCCACAATCCCTGCTATACTTGAGCCCATCATCGCAGCCACCATAACAATCCATCTCCTTGAAGGCCTCCCCCTCTT
>NW_006921848.1:3466046-3475662 GCF_000298275.1 Orycteropus afer afer | reverse complement strand
CACCACAGTAGGACAAACCGACAGACAAGTTTGTCCTGCTGTTGGAGACCTCTTGTATCCCCCCCACCTGGGTCCCTGTGGCTGACTGTTCCTCTGCCTGGCTTCCTGTCTTTTAATCCCCTTTCTCCTGTTAGCACCTTGGAATTATGCCCCTGTGTTGTTTACGCTACTGTGAAAACAGACTATAACAAAAGGAGACAGACTGTAACAAAAACAGTGCTTCTTAATGGTTAGTATACATTAAGAGACACTTTTCCAGAATTCTTCAGAGGTATTTTTGTGTATTCTGGTATGACAATTTTGGAAAACTGTATTTTCACATATTTTTAACTTGTATATAAAGTTCCCCATCATAATTTTAAACAGATGCAAAAGAGGCAAATTCTGGAGTATTGTAAACATTAGCATCTTATGAAAATCTACTTAATCAATCTTTTTTTTTGGTATTTAAATATTTTATTTAAAACAAGCTAAAATATACATTAAAATCAAGACTAGTAGAAACAGAAAATCCAGTCAGATCACATTAAAAGCTTGATAAAAGAAAAATCTTGTATGACTTTCTCTTCATTCTTGTTAATCTAGTGCCTTTGTTTAAGCAAAGTGTAGGTCTTCTTTTATCCTATAGGGAATGCAGTATCACCAGGAGAGAGAAGGGGAAAAGACAGAAGAGAGAGAGCAGGAGAAACCAGTTATCCCCTTGGTATAATATTAAGCAATCTGAACATTTTTGGACTTACCCATTTCTGCCACACAAATAGACTAATCAAGAACAGAATTAAATCCTCCCAAGCCTGTAGCTGCAGCTCCGCAGCAATCCCAAAGAACAATGCACGTTTCTGCTAACAGCTCAAGTTTGGAAGGACCATGCAAAGATACCGGTTAACGTTCCCCACCATGCGGTGCAGCCATCATCAGAAGTCCAGCATTATCTTCTGTTCTATGTAGTGATGTGCCAGCTCATGCACAGAACAGAGGGAGAGAAAAATGGAAAGGTCAGCAGTTCAAACCCACCAGCCACTCTATGGGAGAAAGATGTGGCAGTCTTTCAGAAAGGATTACAGCCTTGGAAACTCTATGGGACAAATTCTGCTCTGTCCTATAGGATAGTTATGAGTCAGAATCAACTTGACTGCCATAGGTTGGTTTTTATTTAATCCGTATTTTCATATTATTTGCACAAAAGAACTTAATCTTAATTCATGCATTTATGATTAAAAGTCTTTTAATTTTATCATATTTCTATACAAAAAATATATAAATTTAATATTTAAAAATAGCCTTTGGGGATATCAAGTTAAATTAGCATAACATACTACACAAAAACATTGTTCCACATCCTACTTTCGTGAGTAGCAACTGGGATCTTAAAAACTCACAAGCAGACATCTAGATGCATCGATGGGTCTCTTCTCATCCAGAGCAAAGAAGAATGAAGAAAACCAAAGACACATGGAAACAATTAGTCTAAGCAACTGGTACACCATGAAATCCTCAGCCTATGTAACTATGAAATCAGAACTAGATGGTGCCTCACTACCACTGTCAACCACTCAGAGGGGGATCTATGTAGGAGATCTTTGATAGAGAGGAAGTACAATGTGGAACAAAGCTCAAAATCATTAAGGAAAAAAAGAAAAGAAAAGGGCCAGTTTTGCTGGTCTGATAGAGCCTGATGGAGCCACTGAGACCATGGCCGCTAGCTGCCCTTCTGGTCTGGAATTGAACCCACTTCTGTGGCTTCCAGCCAAACAAAAACAAGCATATGAGTTGAACATTTACCTGGGGTAGATACACTCCTTGGAGAGAACAATCATGGAAGAATAAAGGGCTGTGTATGCACAGGGAAACACCTTGGGAAGCAGGCATGTAGGGAGGGAAGGACACAAGGAAAATGTAACTATGAGGAGGAAGTGTTGCATTGTGGGAAATTGCAGTAAATGGCATGAAACAAAGTATATGTGAGCTGCTGTATGGAAAATGAATTTGCTCTGTAAACTTTCACCCAAATCACAATAAAAATTTAAAAGAAAAAAAGCCTTTGATCAAAAAAGCTCCGTCTTTTTTTTTTTCCTTTGTCTTCTTCTGGATTGAGTTGTCATTTGGTTATTTGTACAGATTTTACAAAAAAATTACAGACAAATTTCATATTTTTAAAACAAATATTTGGGATAGAAGTAAAATTTCTTTCCCCCTCTGTTAAATCATGTATCCAAAGGTGTATATTACTCAGGGCCAGAATGACACAACATCATCTACTGCTAATTCTTATTTGTTAAATTAAATAGTGATAACTTTGTTTACATAAATAAGTAGATGGAACTGAAAAGAGTTTTATATAGCAATATAACATAACTTTGAGCTCCTTTTGGGTGATATGCCGAATATTTCAAACTAATCTATTATTTAAAAATATGTTTAATGATCTATAACTGGGTAACAGCGTCAACTCAATTAGGTTCAAAGTTTATTAAAACCATTGTACTTGCAAAAGGATTTATTTCCTAGTTATTAGTAATATTTACTTTCTCAAGATCAGTATTGTAAATTATATTTGATATCTTAAAGAGTTTTACACCTGAGAGATACTGATCCACAGTCAGATTCTCAGTAGATAAAGACCCATTATAGGAAGGGATGTGGTAAAAGTGAACCAGGTTAACCCATGTACATTTCAGGCAGATCAGTTTTAAAAATAACACTTGTGAAAGTGGGAAATTTGGAAAGTGATTCTCTTAGAACTATTTGAGTCTCCACACTCCCTTAGAACATCTTCATGTATCCACGGAGATATAGAGACCTATTCTTAAAGTGAATAACCTAGAATAGCTACTAAAAATTAAGATGTTTGAAACCTAGTAACAAATTATAATTCTATAGATCTATTGTGGGGCCAGGAATCTACATTTTAATATTTTTAAATAAACTCACCCCAGGTGATTCTGATGCAGGCAATCCATGACATGAAAGGACATACTTAAGTAATAATAATAGCTGGGAGTTACAGATCTCTTACTTTGTATCACAGGTTGTTATATGTTTCATGTTATTGGGGATATTGAGATAATGTGAATTTAAATCACTTGCCCAAGATCACAGAGCATAGAGATGCAGGAGGCATCATGAAAATCATGAGATTGGAGAAGAGTCAAAGTTTGGAGAGCCTGGAATTACCGGCTAAGAAGTCAGGAAATTGTTGGGAAAGGTATAGGAATCTGTGGAAAGAATTTATAAACCTAAATGATAAACTCAGTCTAGTCTGTATGCAGTAGAGAAATGGATAGATTGAGTCAAAGCAAAATGAAAGGATACCAACTTAGGCAGTTCTTCTGTGTAGATAAGTCACATGGAGATATGATTAAAATGCAAATTATGATTAAGTAGGTCTGGAGTGGGTTCTAAGATTTTGCCTTTCCAACAGGTTCTTGGGTAATACTAATGATACTTTTGGCCCAAGGACCACATTTTAAGTAGTTAGGGGTCTGGCCTATGCAGCTTGATTTAAAATGCTATATGTAGCCATTTATGTAGGCTTTAGGAACATCAAACTAAATTGGCATAACATACAGCACAAAAACATTGTTCCACATCTTACTTTGGTAAATAGTAACTGGGATCTTAAAATCTTGCAGGCAGACATCTAGATGCATCAATGGTTCTTTCCTTGTCCAGAGCAAAGAAGAATGAAGAATGAAGGCTACATAAATGGTGATGACAGCATTGCAGCAGCCAGGCATCCATGCAAGGGGAGGAAGGAACACAGGCCCCACCCCCTCCCACCAGGAAAGCAGGGAAAAGAGAAGCCAGAGGTGAGGACAGAGCAGAGCAGCAGCCAGGAACCCAAGTAAGAGGAGGGAGAGACCCAGGCCCCCCTCCCTCCAGCCAGGAAAGCAAGGGAAAGAGAAACCAGAGGGGAGGAAAGAGCAGAGCAGCAGCCAGGGATCCAGGTAAGGGGAGTGACCCAGCCCCACCTCCACCAGCCAGGAAAGCAGGGCAAAGAGAAGTCAGAGGTGATGACAGAGTAGGGCAGCACCAGCAATACAAGTAAGGTGAGGGCAGAGAAGTTTTGAACAGCTAAGCGAGACAAACTTGTCTGTCAGTTTGTTGTACTGTTGTGGCTTGCACGATGCTGTGAGGCTTTAGGCTGTGCCACTGGTGTTTCAAGTGCCAGCAGGGTTGCACATGGTGTACAGTTTTCAATGCAGCTTACAGACTGAGACAGACTAGGAAGAAGGAAAAGGCCATCCACTTTTCAAAGAATTGCCCAGGGAAAACCTTATGAATAGCAGAGAAACACTGTCTGATTCATTACTGTGCAACTTTGTGAATAGCCCAGAAACATTATTTGATACAGTGCAGAGTGACAAGCCCCTTAGGTCAGAAGGGTTTCAAAATATAACTAGGAAAGAGCTGCATCATCAGAGTAGGGCCAATCTTACTGATGTGGATAGAGTAAAGCTTTGGAGACCTCCATGTGCTGACGTGGCATGACTCAAATTGAGGAGAAACAGCTGCAAACATCCATTAATAATAGGAACATGGAATGTACAAAGTATGAATCTAGGAAAATTGAAAGTTATCAAAACAGATAGAACGTGTAAGATTGATATCCTAGGCATTAGTGAGCTGAAATGTACTGGTTTTGACCATTTTGAATCAGAAAACCATATGATCTACTAGGCCAGGAATGACAATTTGAAGACAAATGGCGTGGCATTCATCATCACAAAGGATGTTTCGAGATCTGTCCTGAAGTACAATGCTGTCAGTGATAAGATAATATCCATATGCCTACAAGAAAAACCAGTTAATATGACCCTTATTCAAATTTATGCACCAACCACCAAAGCCAAAGGTGATGAAATTGAAGATTTTTATCAACTTCTGCAGTCTGAAATTGATCGAACGTGCAATCAAGATATGTTAATTATCACTGGTGACTGGAATGCAAAAGTTGGAAACAAAGAAGAATCACCGGTAACTAGAAAATTTGGCCTTACTGAGAAATAATGCTGAAACTCGCATAGTGGAATTTTGCAAGACCAAGGACTTATTCATTGCAAATACCTTTTTTCAACAACACAAATGGAGGCTATACACATGGACTTCACCAGATGGAGCACACAGGAATCAGATTGACTACATCTGTGGAAAGAGGTGATGGAAAAGCTCAATATCTTCAGCCAAAACCATGCCAGAAGTTCCTTGTGGAACAGACCATCAACAGCTCATATGCAAATTAAACTTGAAGACAAGTAAAACAAGTCCATGAGAGCCAAAACATGATCTTGAATATATCCCTCCTGATTTAGAGACTATCTAAAGAATAGATTTGATGCATTGAACACCAATGACTGAACACCAGAAGAATTGTGGGATGATATCAAGAATATCATCCATGAAGAAAGGAAGAGGTCACTAAAAAGATGAGAAAAGAAGAAAAGACCAAAACGGATGTCAGAAGAGACTCTGAAACTTGCCCTTGAGTGAAGAGTAGCTAAAGTATATGGAAGAAATGACAAGATAAAAGAGCTGAACAGAAGATTTCAAAGGGCAGCTTCAGTAGACAAAGCCAATTATTATAATGAAATGTGCCAAGACCTGGAATTAGAAAACCAAGGGAGGAACAAGGTTGGCATTTCTCAGGCTGAAAGAGCTGAGGAATATTGAGTTATCAAGGAATATCGAGTTGCAATATTGAAAGATTCTGTGGGGAAAATATTGAAAGAGACAGGAAGCATCAAAAGAAGATGAAAGGAATATGCAGAGTAACTGTATCAAAAAGAACTCATCAATGTTCATCCATTTCATGAGGTGGCATATGATCAAGAACCAACAGTATTGAAGGAAGAAGTCAAAGCTGCACTGAAGGAATTGGTGAAGAAAAAGGCTCCAGAAATTGATGGAATACCCATTGAGATGTTTCAACAAATGGATGCCCCACTGGAGGCACTCATTAGGTTATGCCAAAAGATTTGGAAGACAGCTACCTGGCCAACTGACTAGAAGTGATCCATATTTGTACTCATTCCAAAGAAAAGTGATCCCACAGAATGTGGAAATTATTTAACAATATCATTAATATCACACACAAGTAAAATCTTACTGAAGATAATTCAAAAATGGTTGCAGCAGTATATTGGCAGGAATGCAAGCTGGATTCAGAAGAGGACATGGAACAAGGGATATTATTTCTAATATCAGATGGATCTTGGCTCAAAGCAAAGAATACCAGAAAGATGTTTACTTGTGTTTTATTGACTATGGAAAAGAGTTTGATTGTGTGGATCATAACAAATTGTGGATAACATTGAATGGGAATTCTAGAACATTTAATTGTACTTGTGAGGAACCTGTACATAGACCAGGATGCTGTCATTTGAACAGAACAAGGGAACACTGCATGATTTAAAATCAAGAAGGGAGTGTGTCAAGGTCATATCCTTTCACCATACTAATCTGTATGCTGAGCAAATAATCCAAGAAGCTGGACTATATGAAAAAGAATGTGGCATCAGGATTGGAGGAAGGCTCACTAACAACCTACAATATGCTGAGGACACAACTTTGCTTGCTGAAAGTGAGGATGATTTGAGGCACTTACTGAAGAAGATTGAAGAATACAGTCTGCAGTATGGATTACATCTCAATAATAAAGAAAACAAAAATTCTCACAACTGGACCTATAGGCAGCATCATGATATACAGAGAAAAGATTGAGGCTGCCAAAGATTTCACATTGCTTGGTTCTACAATTGACACCAATGGAAGCAGCAGTTGGAACATCAGATGTTGTATAGTACTGGGCAAGTCAGCTGTAAGGGACCTCTTTCAAGTGCTGAAGAGCAAGAATGTCTCCTTGAAAACCTAGGTGTGCCTGACACAAGCCATGATATTTTCAATTGCCTCATATGCATGTGAGAGCTGAACAATGAATAAAGACTGAAGAAGAATTGATGCTTTTGAGATATGGTGCTGGTGGAGAATGCTGAAAATACCATGGACTGCTAAAAGAACTAACAAATCCATCCTGACGGAAGCTCAGCCAGAATGCTCCTTGGAAGCCAGAATGGCCAGACTTCGTCTCACCTACTTTGGTCCTGCTGTCAGAAAGGACCATTCCCTGAAGAAAGATGTCATGCTTGGTAAGGTGGAGGGTTGATAAGGGAGGGGAAGGCCCTCAATGAGATGGATTGATACAGTGGCTGGGGCTATGGGGTCAAGTATAGCAGTGATCACGGAGCTGGCACAGGACTGGGCAGTGTTTTGTTCTGCTGTGCATAGAGTCGCTGTGAGTCGGAGACAACTCAACAGCACATAACAACAACAGCATGTAGCCACTAGCCATGTATAGCATTTTTAATTTAAAGTAATTAAAATTAAATGAAAATAAAACTTCTTTTCATCAGTTCTTCAGATACACCAGCAACATCGTAAGGGCTCGATAACCACAAGTCAAATACAGAAAATCCCCATCATTGCAGAAAGTTAATTAGAAAGCCAAAATAAAGTAGAGGTGATTGGAATGGAGAGAAACACAAAGATTCAGGAAAGACTAGGGATATATATCGTGGGTGTGTTTAACAGGAAAGAGTCAGAAAGATCCCAAGTTCTTTAACATGAACAACTGAACATAGATGGTAGTGACATTGACTGAGGTAACAGAGTCAGTTCCAGAGAGGGAATTAATTCTTCCCCATATGTTTAATCAAACATGCATAT
This sequence comes from Orycteropus afer afer, assembly GCF_000298275.1. NCBI lineage: Eukaryota > Metazoa > Chordata > Mammalia > Tubulidentata > Orycteropodidae > Orycteropus > Orycteropus afer. Next base: position 3,467,940 of record NW_006921848.1, on the reverse strand, counting down.
AAAGGAAAATAATGACAACATAAGAAATTATTTTGTTGTTGTTGTCATACACTTAGAAAATTGATTACTCAGCATAAAAATTAAAGCCATATGTCTGACTGACAGCTCATGCTACAGTTATTTAGTTTTTAAAAAAGTTAAGCTGCAAATGAAAAGAACCATTTTGTAGCTTGCTTTCCACACAACATAAATCAGAAATTGTTCAGTCTGTCAGTGGAGTTCTGGAAAGTATGTGTGTAACAGAGCTCCTTCTTCTTCTTCCTCTCTCTTCCCTTCTGTCTTCCGATGGCATGAAGACTGATCAGGCATTTACAGCAGCAAGTGGCAAGGCCTTGTTCACTACGGTGTGAGGGTGATTGCTGTGCTCCTCCGACAAAAGCAAAATGGCAGCATTTAAATGAGCTGACACAACAGATCTATTCAGCTGTTCTTTCAAAGTAATACATTAATCAGGGAATAAACAAGATATTGTCACCCTGACAAAATTTCAGAGGACTGCATCAGAGAGATCTCCTGAAATTACTCCTTTTGAATACAAACCAGGGCCTGACATTTTCCAAAAAGGACAATATATCTCAAAAACCTTTGGCTGTTTCTCTTAATCTTTCTCAAGAAAAAGAACATTTTCTTGATTAATGATCTAATTCAGTCGAATATTGTATTACCTGATTTTCCCTTGAAACTATGTTAGGTAAGATCTGAAGGCACTTTACTCCCCAACAGTGACTTTTATGTTGGTGAAATTTGTAGAGGTTTATTTAAATACATCAATTTCCTTGATTGTTATTGCTGCTTTAGTTTGGATTCTATTGGCTAAATTATAGTTTGCCAAATGATTTTCCTACCCTCATTCTGTCCTATACAATATACCCACTTTCTTTTTTTTTTTAGTGATTCGGTAACAGCTATATTCTGAGTGTTGACCTGAAGGGTACTTTTTGTTGTTGCTACATTTTAAAAAATAATATTATATTGAGTTTTTGGTGAAAGGTTACACACAAATTATTCACTGATATTAGTTATATTTATCACAATGTGTTAATATTCTCTTTGATTGTGTTTGTTCCCTTTCCAGTACTCTAGTTTCCTTGCTCTGTTATATTCTCATCTTTACTTTTGAGAAATTGTTAACCTTTTTGATCTCTTACTGATTGTTTTAAAGTATGGTACCAATCTTATGGATAATATTCCTTATTATCTGTGCCACTCTGCTATTTTGTTAAAAATAGACACAATTCTAGGTTTAAAGAGTGTCTCAGGACAACAGTCTCAAGGGTCTCCTCTGTTGTCTATCATTCGTTTGTCCAGATTTGAAAAGCTTTTTTAAAAATTTTACAAGAAGAAGAATGAAGAAAACCATAACTTCATGGAAACAATTAGTCCTAGCGACTGGTACACCATACAATCTGCAGCCTATACGACTATGAGACCAGAAGAACTAGATGGTGCCCGGCTATCACTTCATCCACTTGGAAGGGGATCTATGTAGGAGATCCTGGATAGAGAGGGAGAAAAATGTGGAACAAAACTCAAAATCATTTGGAGAAAAGAAAGGGGGAGGGACCAGGTTTGCTGGTCCGATAGAGCCTGGTGGAACCACTGAGACTAGATCCCCTAGCTGCCCTTCAGGTTTGGAATTGAACCCATACCTGTTACTTCCAGCCAAACAAAATACAAGCATATGAGTTGAACATTTACCTGAGGTAGATACACTCCTCGGAGAGAAAAATCATGGGAGAAAGAAGGGTTGCTTATGCACAGGGAGACAGCTCAGGGGGCAAGAGTGCAAGGAGAGATGGACACAGGGAAGAGGTAACTATGGGGAGGAAGTGGGAGGGGAGCTGTTGCATTGTGGTAAATTGTGGTCAATGTCATGAGACAAAGTATATGTGAA
>NW_006921848.1:3456693-3465945 GCF_000298275.1 Orycteropus afer afer | reverse complement strand
CTATTGTGACCCATGAGAAATATCAGTGGGGGTAGCTGGCCACCATCTAGTTCTTCTGGTTTCAAGGTAGATGAAGTTGTGGCTCTTGTAGACTTATTTCTTCTCTGTGCTTTTGGTTGTCTTCTTACTGCTTTGCTCCTGGTGAGTAGAAATCCACAGATGGGTCTTACACAGCTGCTTTTGATACCCCAGACACTACTACCTTCACTAGGAGGCAGGTCATGATTTTTGTGAACTATGTTGTGCCAATTGATTGAGTTGTCCCATAAGACAATAGCCCTAAGCCTTCAAACCCAGAAAACCAATGTTGGAAAGTGTTTGATTAGATTTGAGGAGTATCTGTGCACAAACATACTTGTATTTACATGAACCTGTAGCTCTATCTGTTCTCACATATGTATGCATCTGTGTTTTCTTCTGTATCATTTTGCCTATAAACATCCATATATGCTCAAATGCTCATTATTACTCTGGTTGTGCTGTGCTTACTACATCCATAATGGGTTCTCCTTTTCCCTTTTCCAAAAATAACTGTTCTCTACTGTAAAAATATACTCCTCCTCCCACTGCGTGCTTCCTGGTAACACATATGAACATTGTTGTTGTTGTTATGTGCCATCGACTCGGACCCGACTCATAGCAACCCCTCCTTGGGTTTCCTAGGCAGTATCACTAGGGAAGTAGATTGCCCCATCTTCCTCCCGAGGAGTGGCTGGTGGGTTTGAACCTCCAGCCTTCTGGTTAGCAGTCAAATGCCTTAGGCACTATGCTACCAGAGCTTCCCTATGAACATTAGCTTCTCTATATTTATCTGTTTTTGTTTTCTTGTAAAAAAGGATTCATACAATATTCGTCTGTACATGCTTGACTTATTTCACTGAGCATTATGCCCTTCAGGTATATCCATGTTATAATATGTTTCATGGACTCTCATTGTTCTTTATGGTTGCATAGTATTCCATTGTATTATGTACCACAATTTGCTTATCCATTCATCTATTGATGGATGTTTTTGTTGTTTCCATTTATTTGCTATTGTGAATAAGGCAGCAATGAATATAGATATGCATATGTCTGTGTCTTTATTTTTAGGTCTCTGTGGCTAACCAGAAGGCTGGTGGTTCAAACCCACCGGCCATTCCTTGGAAGGAAGATGGGACAATATACTTCCGTAGTGATACTGCCTCATAAACCCAAGGAGGGTTCGCTATGAGTCAGGTCCAACTCAAGGACATATAACAGCACCAACTGTGGTGTATACAAAAAAGAAGCTCTGTGGTGCTGTAATTAAAGCATTGGGCTGCTAACCAAAAGGTCAACACTTCAAACCCACCAGCTATTCCACAGAAGAAAGATGAGGCATTCTGTTTCCACAAAGATTTATACTCAATGGTAGTTAATTTGCTTCTTCTTCTTCTTTTTTTTTTTTTTTTTTCGTTTCTTGGAATGGGGAGCTCTGTTGGGTTAATGTCTAAGGCATTTGAATCCTAACCAGAAGGCTGGTGGTTCAAACTCACCAGCCACATCTTGAAAGGAAGATTGGGCAATCTACTTCCGTAGCAATATCACCTCAGAAACCCAAGAAGGGGTCGCTATGAGTCGAATTGAATCGACAGCAGTGAGTTTTTTTTTTTTTTTTTTTTTTTAATGAGAGAGCTCCAGTGGTACACTGTTTAAAGCATCTGGCTGCTAATCAAAAGGTTGGTGGTTTGAACCCACCAGCCACTACATGGGAGAAAGATGAGGCAGTCTGCTTTCATAAAGATTTATAGCCTCAGAAATCCTATGTGGCAGTTCTATACTGTCCTGTAGGGTCACTGTGAGTTGGAATTGACTTGATGGCTGTGGGTTTGAAATTGGTAATGACTAATGATCATGAACATCTTTTCGTATGTTTGGTGGATGCTTGGATGTCCTCTGTGATGAAGGTTCTGTGCATGTCCTTTACCCATGTTGTAACTGGGTTGTCTTTTTATTGAGTTGTTACAGTTTCAGAGATTAGACCTTTAGCAGTTGGGTCATTTCCAAAGATTTTCTCCCAGTCTGTAAGTTATCTGTCTACTCTTTTAAGAAAGTCTCTTGATGAGCATAAGTTTTTAATTTTTAAGTGGTCCTTAAATATTTTGTCTTCTTCTAATAGTGCATTTGTCGTAATGTTTGTTATCCTAATTTTACAAAAGATTAGGTCCCATTTTCCTTCTTATGTCATCTTCCACGAATTTTATGGTTTGGGATTTAACATTAAGGTCCTTTATCCATTTTGAGTTACTTTCTGTGTATGGTATGAGGTATGGGTCCTGTTTCAGTTTTCTGCAGGTGAATATCCAGTTTTGCCAGCACCATTGCTTAAAGAGATTGTTTCTCTTTTTGTTCTGGTATCTTTTGTCTTCTTTTGCTGTTCTTTTTCTATTTGTTCAAGTTGTGGTTTAAGTTAATTATTTTGGATCTTCTTTTTTAATGTAATTTATTGCTATAAATTTCTGAATAATTTTTTCCTGTGTTCCAAAGTTTTCAATATGTTGTACTTTCATTTTTGCTTGATTCTACAAATTTTAAATTCTACTTTTGATTTCTGCTTTGACTCTCAGTTTTTTAGTAGTGTATTATTTAGTTTCCACATATGTATTCTCTTTTCCTTATTTATTCTGTTGTTGATTTCAAGCTTCATACTGTTATAGTCAGAGAAGATGCTTTGTATGATTTCAATCTTTTTAAATTTGCTGAGACTTGTTTTGTGTCCTAACATAAGGTCTGTTCTGGAAAATGATCCATGTGTACTAGAAAAGATTGTGTATTGTTCTGATGTTGGGGAGAATGTTCTATATATGTCTGTCAGATCCAATTGACTTATGGTTTTATATTAGTTTACTATGTCCTTACTGAGCTTTTTAGATGTTCTGTCTACAACTGACAGTGGTATGTTGAAGTCCTATTATTATTGTGGAGGTATCTATTTCTCCTTTCATATTGTTCAGTATTTGTTTTGTGTATTTTGGTGCATTGCCGTTAGGTGCATATATATTTATAACCCTTATGTTTTCTTTTTGGATTGACCCTTTTATTATTATGTAATGTTCTTTATCTCTTGTAATAGATTTTGACTTAAGTCCATTTTATCTGATATCAACATGGCTACCCCTACTGTTTTTAGTTTATTGGTTGCATGGGATATTTTTCTCCATCCTTTTATTTTCAGTCTCTATCCTTATGGCTATGGTATGTTTCTTATAGACAGCAAAAGAATGAATCTCGTTTTCTTATCCATTCTGCCACACTGTGCCTTTTGCATGAAGTCTTTAGACCATTTAGATGTGACATTATTATTGAAAATGAAGTGTCTGTTTCACACAAATTTTACTATTTGTTTTTTGAGTGTTTTGTATCTTCTTTGTTTTTCTATTCTGATTTTTCTGTTTTTGTTTATATTTGTTTTCTTGTAATATGTCTTTTTGTTCCTTTCCTTTCTTATCTTCTGAACGTTTCTTCTTGATGATTGCTTAGTGGTTACATTATACAATTTAAAATTACAGTAACATTTGACATATGAACAACAGTTAATATACAATCTTAATATAATAAATCTATTCCTGCTAGTTCCTCCCTCACCCATTTCTGTTGATGTGTCTGCATTAATATTGATATACAACTATATCCAATAAGTTTACTTTGTACTTATTGCTTAACATGCTTGTCTTTCCATTTGGAATACTCTCTTGAATGATACTTGCAAAGCTGGTCTGGTGGTGGTAAATTCTCAGAGCTTCTGTTTGTTTAGGAATGTCTTAATTTCTCCTTCACTTTTGAATGAGAATTTGCTGAGTAAAGAATTTTTGGTTGGCATTTGTTTTGGTTCAGTATTTTGTATATGTTGCTCCATTCCCTTCTGTCCTCTAGAATTTCTGGGGATAAATCTGTACGGATTCTTATGAAAGGCCATTATCATATCATATTTCATTTTTCTCTTTCTCTGTTCAGAATTATCTCCTATCTTTGATCACCAAGAATTTTATTAGGATATGTCATGAAGTTGACCTTTTAATATCTCTTCTGATGGTCTTTGTAGCTTCCTGTATTTGCTGACTTGGTTTCCTGTTCAGGTCTGGGAAATTCTAATTATCTCTTGGAGAATTGTTTCTGTGACTTTATTATTGTCACATTGCTCTGTAATTCCAATAATTCTGATGTGAGATTTCTTAATTAAATCTCACATTTCCTTTTGGATTTTTTCACTTTGCTCTGTTCTTTTCTCTTGTGTCTTGTTAAGTTCAGTTATTTTGTCTTTTGGCTCACTTATTCTATCTTCTGTTTGTTTGCTCTATTGTTGAATATTTCTCTTGCTTTTTCTAAGTCAGATGTTTCATTCTTCAGTTCTTGTAGTTATTTTTTTTTCCTGATGTTTTCAATTTCTTTGTTAAGTCTCTCATTTTGTTCCTCCACTTGTTTCCTAAACTTCACTAGCTTGTTTTCTGAATGTTTTTTGCTTTCTTGAAACATATTCAGCACATTAGTCTGAAAATTATAAATTGTTTGCATTATTTTGGCTTCCAATGAGAGATTTCTTCTTATTCATGTTTTGCTTTTGATTGTTTTTTCTTGTTTTATTATTTCATATGTTTATTAATTTTTGTTGAATGTTAGACATTTATTCTCTTTTTTAAAAAATTGCTTCTAGTTTTGTATACTACTTATTTGGAAGAATTTTGGGTGCCCTGGTGGTACAGTAGCTAAGTACCTGGCTGTCAACCAAAAGGCTGGAGCCTGCACCCACCAGCTGCTCTGTGGGGAAAAGATGTGGCAGATCACCTTTGCAAAGACTCACAGCCCTAGGAACTCCATGGAGCAGCTACCTGCAACCCCGTAAGTTCACTGTGAGTCAGAATGACCCAACAGCAGTGGGCTTAGTTTCTTCTCCTGAGGACCACTGTAGGGTACTTTGATCCTTAGGTGTTTTCCGGTGCTGGTTCAGGTGTTCTGTATGCTTGCTCTCTGGAATTAAATACACATGTGTGGAACAGGAGGGGTTTAGTTGTTCAGAGACACTTCTATAAGTGGTGAGGTTTGACATTCCTGTGATAACAATGTGGGGCTCACTATGTTTTTATTTCAGTGTGTACCTGTAAAAGCACTGTCATCATGTCCCACTATGATTTGTATCCTTTCTCACCATCAATTTGAAGTGTTCTCCTCACCCTGTTGCCCTTGCAGTTCCTCCTAGTCCTGATGCCTGTATGTCACAGGCCTCAGCTAGATTCAAGAGCACTCTTATGCAGCACCATAGTCTTCCTTCACCCTCTACCAATTGTGCATCCCATAAACTCCAACAGCCTATTTGCATTTCCTTAAAAATCAATCAACCTATGACATCCTCAGATTAGCTCCTTTTCTGTGTTCTGTTTTTGAGGTGTTACCCAGACCTCATTGCAAAATAACTACAATGAATGAGCACTCCCAATGTTAACAGGTAGTATATCCCAACTTCTGAGATGAGACCATTCCTCCTCTCCCCAACTTACAGACATAACCTAACTCTCCAATATATCAGCTTCTGTCCAGAGTTCAGAGATCTCAGTCTATACCTGTTGCTATTAGTTGTTAAGTGAGTTAGTTGATGAGGGACTAAACTGGAATACCCACTCACTTCAATATCTTGCCCTACCTATTCAGATTTAATTTTGTATATCATAGTTTTCTAGAGATGGCATAAAAAAACCATAAAAATAGGCAGCTTTAAAGAATAGAGATTTTCTCAATGTTTTGCACATGGAAGGTAAAAATTCATGGCATTGGCCATGTTGATTACTTCTAAGAGCTTTGAAAAAGAACTATTGCATGCCTTTCTCTTAGCTTTTGGTAAATGTCGGCAGTCTTTGGTGTCCCAAAGATTGTTGATTGTAGATAGATCTTCAGAAGACATCTTTCTCCTGTGTATGACTCCTAGATTGAGAAAGAGCGGTCTTGTCACATTCTCTTTTTGTAAGACTTGAACTTCTATTCCCTTCCTTCTAGCTGACTCCCTTCATTCTTATCCTTCAAAGTTGGAACTGATGGAAGAACAGGTGAGAAGGAACAAGAAAGGACTTACTTAACAGGTACTGGCAATGTTAGACTTGTGTAACCTTTGGTCTCAAAAAATGCTTAAAGCTGTACTTTTTCCCTCTTGATGTTCAAGCAAGTGACTGTAGCTTCTTCAATGAAGCACTCAATACCTTTTCTGTGTCTCAACATTACAAAAATACACAAATAACTAACAGTAATAAAAATAAACAAACGAAAGCTTCAACTTCCTCACTCATGGGCACCACTCTTGACTGTTTCTGTTGATGTTGCATTGCTCCTGTCAAGAAGCAATCTTGACTGACATTCCCTGTAAAATTATTCTGGCTGGCTCTTTCCAAGGAGGCCCACATATGGACCACCATGGCACTTCATGAAACAATTTTTAAGTTTCTACAGAATGGGCCACACCTTAGTGCATGGTCCCTAGGACCAAATTCAAATTTTCAATTTCATTCTATCGAACTCTCTCAGTAGACTTGAGATAAGAGATAAAAGTCATTTTCTCTCACACAGAGCCATGGGCAGAGGTGGGGAATATAGGGAAACACAACATTTTCTCTCTAATACTCTTGTCTCTCCAGAAACAGTTCGATCCAAATTTCTTTAGGGTTAGTACTTTTATATTTTGCTAAAGTAGTATTGCTGTTGTTATTATTATTTTTGCTTTATTTTCTGGTATGGAAATTCTTTCTTTCTACCTTATTGTGGTGTAGTAAATTACTTAGTGTGGCTTTTCTACCCATAAGTCTTTGTAAACTCCAAGGTGGGATTTTCAATGGGCAACTGAGGAGTTCCTGTTTGCTGAAGTTGTCCACCTGGAGTATTTCTGTTGGGAGTGGCACAAAACAATGTTCTGGGAGGTGCCCACTCTCTCTCAAGTGCTTAGAGTTCTGATGCTAAGATTGGCTAATTTGACCACCCTGCCGGGCTCAAAAGGAGGCCTCCTAGAGGCAGAACTCTCTCTGACTTCTGGTTGAGGAAGACGTGCTGCTGAAAGAGACACGAGTTCCTGAGACACACGCTACTGGGAAAGAGACGCAAGAGACACGCATTGCTGAGACACCGAGGTACACGCACTGCTGGGAGAGAGACTGTGAGAGACTGTTGGCTGAGGGACGGTGGGCTGGGAGACTGAGCATTTTTTCCTGAACTTGAATTGTAGCCTGTGGTGCTTCCCTAATAAACCCCATAATCTGTGAGCTCTGTGTGGCCACTGCAGCCAATTTTCGAACCCAGGAGAGAGGTGGTGGGTGCTTTGGGAAGAACGGTTGGTGAAAGGGCTGGAGGGAGGCACTATGTCTGGCCTTGCAGTAATAGGCCTTGGGCTATTGATGGTGATTCTGCCTTCCTCTTGTGGGATTCTAGGAGGTCAGAACATGCTTGTGGTAGATCCCACCATGGAGTTGATTGCCAGTCTCATCATGGGGAATACCTACCACCAGCTGCCCAGCCACTCAACCAGGTCCAGCCAAGGTGAGATACAAATTTAACTACCACAAGACCTTATCAGAAAATGAGTTCCATTTTAATAACTTACCACAACTACCTTCTACCTATCTACTCTCACACCCATGTATTTCGAGGCATCTGGATTCTGCACTTAGTAAACCTCTCCAAAGTTCTGCATGTTGATTTTTTCTGGCTTTCCCTTCTTCTGGCCTTCAGTAGATCAGAAAACCTAAGGCAATTACCACCTGCCATTTATATTTTGCCTTCCATAAGCTGGTTATATGCTGTTGTGCTGAATTTACATCTCCAAGTATTTGTCTTTATGTAATTACAAGTTTATCATCAGTTTATTTCATTTTAGTTGGATTTTAGTTTAAATTAAATTTAGCCTTGACAACCACTTCATCAAAAGACCAGAAGCTAGCTCAAATTCTTCACCATGGTACCTAGAAAAGTAGTTTTATCATGGTTATTTATGTAATAGATGAATTAAAGAATAAATAAAATAAATTATAAAATCCACCCTACAGTAAAATTAAAAAAGAAAACACTCACTTGTATTCTATATTGTAAATAATTGAAATGGTATACTCTGCCAAATATATACATTTCGCAGATATATTACAAATATTAGGATCCCTGGTGGCATAGTGCCTGAGGCATTTGACTGTTAACCAGAGGGCTGGTGGTTCAAACCCACCAGCCACTACTCAGAAGATTGGGCATTCTACTTCATAGAGATACTGCCTCAGAAACCCAAGGAGGGGTTGCCATGAGTCGGGACTGACTTGATGGCTGTGAGTTTGGTATTACAAATATAATACATCTAAGTAATAATCCAAGCACTGAATGAAAAACTCCCCAATTTTTCTTACTAAGGTTTTATGATTGCCAGTGAATATGTTTGTATGCGAGCTCCTCATCTTATCAGAAATTTTCAATTATTGTGGAGCTGAAGCTAGCATGTCTTATTGAAAGAATTTCTCTCAGCTTGCAACTTTCCATCTCAAGAAAAAAAAATAAACATCTCATGGCTTACTTAGCTTCTATTTTATTTGTTTCTTTTATATTGGCAATTGTGTAAATCCTATTATAATTATTGTGTGCATAAAAATATTATAACTACCCATTACTTTACCAATTCTATATTAAATTACTATCTAATATGAGCAACATCAAAATGAAGAAAAAATTAAAAGAGTCTAGGCTCATCTTTCTTACCTTGAAACAAGCAAATATTTGTCACCAAACAGAGAGAAAAATATAGCTTTTACTTGGAAACAACCAACTATATTTTTTTAATATGCTTATAACTTATTTTAACATGTAAAGTGAGTATTTTTGATGTGTGGGAGTTGTCATGTTCTAAGTTGAATATAAATCTAAAAAAAAGTTTGCAAAGTACAAAAAATAAAAAGGTACATCCTAAACAGAGGTATTGATTACACAAAAACAGATCTATTTTATTTTTCACAAAGAAATATAACCACTTTGTTATGTAATAAAAAGTTATATATTTATTTATTGGGTGGATTTATATGAAAATGCCATCAGAAGTCTTCCTATCATATACAGCTTAGTGGTAACATGAAATAGTGGCTTATTGATGAATTTCAACGCATAAGAAATTAAAATCTGAGGGCTTCCGGCAAGATGGCGGACTAGGCAGAAGGACTGCACAGACCCTCTTCAACAAAGAAAAGGGAAACCAATTAACACAGACACAGAAGATAATCTTAGACCCCT
>NW_006921848.1:3437330-3449866 GCF_000298275.1 Orycteropus afer afer | reverse complement strand
ACAGGAGAGTATGGGGGGATGGACACTGGGAAGAGGTAACTATGGGGAGGAAGTGGAAGGGGAGTGTTGCATTGTGGTAAACTGTGGTCAATGACATGAGACAAAGTAATGTGAACTGCTGTATGGAAAGTGAATTTGCTTTGTAAATCTTCACCCAAATCAAAATAAAATAAAATAAAAAGAAAAAAGAAAAAAATAATAAATAAATAAATAAAAGGATATAACATGCTGGATAATAAAGAAATTAAAATCCAATAATCTGTAATTTCATGGCTAAAGAACAGCAAATAAAACAGAAAGTATATGAAAAACTATGTGCAATAGAGTTGGAGTTGACTCTATTTCATACCAGATCATTTTTCTAAGCCAATTATTGTATGTCCATGGCCTTGCCACGGTTGTTTCAGGCATGGGTGTATTGCACAATTTTTGAAACAAGAAAACTACTGAGGAATATGGATATTTTTTTGTCATTCCCAAGAGACAGATATAAGAAACACTGTCTCTCCTCTTTTTCTTGTCTAAAGCATGAAAGAAGACTATTCTAATGATGAAGATACCAGCAAGGAAGACAGAAGGGATTAAAAAAAGGGAGGGAATTTAACCTACTAATGATAGCATTCTTTAATAGCTAAATCAACCAAAATTAGAGTCCCTCTGACCACTTACTGCCATGTGAGATAATAATTTTCCATATTATTTAAGCTTATTTGTATCAGAATTTGCTATTACTTGCAGCTGAAAGCATCTTGACCAATATATGAAGAATTATTAAACAAATTAGAGAAAAAATGGGAACATATAAGTTGTTTTCAAGAGAATAACTGTAGGAGGAAGATATTGTTGGTAGAATTTACAAAGAGGTAAATCTCAGCTTAATTTAAGATTTTCTGTGGGAGTTGTCTGAAAAGGTTTAACTGTTTTGGGACACAGTAAATTCCATTTCACTATAGATTGGCCAACCACTTTGGGTTATGCTATGAATAAGCAGAAATTGATTATATGAACTCATGAGTTATTTCCAACATGGATTTCTTTATTTCTGTGAAAATATCAAACCAAAAAACCAAACATACTGCCAATTCATAGCGACCCCTCCTGGGGTTTCCAAGGCAGTATCACTACGGAAGTAAATTGCCCAACCTTCCTTCTGAGGAGTGGCTAGTGGGTTTGAACCATCAACCTTCTGGTTAGCAGTCAAATGCCTTAGGTGCTACGTCACCAGAGCTCTGTGAAAATAAAAAGGAAAATTTCTGCAAAGTCTCGTCTTATAGCCTGACCATTAAGGATTTTTACTTTTAACATCTAATCTAGCAAGTCATTGTAATAACAAAATTGTTATATGATCCTTGTCCTAAAGAGTTAATTTCTCATTGGAACATATTTCAATCAAATAAAAATAAGTTCTGACATATAATTGAGTGTCAAAATTTATGTATGATTAAGCTAATAAATTGTTTGGCACATCAAGAAGTAGGAAAATTAATATGAAATAAATCTAACTGTAAAACTCACTGCTGTCGAGTTGGATAGTTGACCTTGAGCTTGGATTTAAGAGTGGGTAAGAACTTACTAAGTGCTGATCCTAAAAACATAGATACAAATACCCACCCACAGCCATAGAGTCAATTCCAACTCATAGCAACCGTACAGGGCACAATAGAACTGCCCCATAGGGTTTCCAAGGATGTAAATCTTTATGAAAGCAAACTGCCTCATCATTCTCCCATTGACTGGGTGGAGGGTTTATACCACATATCTTCTGATTAGCAGTTGAATGCCTTAACCACTGCACCACTAAAGCTCTGATTTATATAAAGAGTGTCTTCAAAAAGAGTCAAATTGACACAATGTCATTTTGAGTTAGTATGATAAAATTGTCAATAGTAGATCCCATTACATGGAATTGTCGAATGAAACATTAGGACCAGTCCAGGGTTAAGATGAAAATACAAATTTAATTTTGTTTTTGTAATTTTGGAAAAAAATGTGCATTTTTTAAATAGTAGGATAAGGATCAGTACCATGATCAGTAAAATGAAACTGGGAACTATTAAAGTTATTTTGAAATAATTTTTTCTTATTATTATTTGGAAAAAAAAATTTATTTCTAGGAACATTCTCTTCCCTCAGCTTTTTTAATTGTAGCTTACAATTTTTTTTTTTTACTACTTACTGTAATCATTTTATAATGTAGCAATTCTCTACCTGAATTGACCGTTTTTAGATGATACATAAGGAAGCTGGGTACCAAAAAAACTCTTAAGAAAAAAAAATACATGTATACTCTAGTTTTAAAATTGTTGGAAATTTTTCAAAAATTAACTAATAATGTTGTTAAGATGCCAGTTCTCCTCAATTTAATCTACAATGCAATGCAATTGCAATCAAAATTCCAGCATGTTATTTTTTGAATATCAACAACTGATCCTAAAGTGTATGTTGTATGGCAAAAGACCCAAATTAGCCAACAAAATATAGATGACAATGAGGAAGACAAGGAAGAGGAGATGAAGGAGGAAAAAGACAAGGAAGAAGAAAGTCAGAGGACTATCAATATCCAACTTCAAGGTTTCTGAAAACGCTACAGTAATCAAGACAATATTGGCAAAATAACAGACACGTAGATTAATGGAACACAATAGATAGCCCAGAAATAGACCCCACACAATTATCTAAGTGACATTGTAGTCAAATTATCAAAGGTAATCAAATGGAGAAGGGATAGTCTTTTCAACAAATGGCACTGAAACAATTGGATATCTGAAGGCAAAACAAAATAATCAAGACATATAGACCTTATACAGTTCACAGAAATTAACACAAAATAGATGATAGAACTAAATGTAAAATGAAAAACATAAAACCTTGAGTATATAATATAGGAGAAAATATAAGTGGCATTGGGTTTGTTGTTGTCGTTGTTAAGTGCTGTTGAGTCGTTTCCGACTCATAGCGACCCCATGCAAAGCAGAACGAAAAACTGCCCGATCCTGCGCCAGCCCTACAATCCCTGCTATACTTGAGCCCATCATCGCAGCCACCGTGTCAATCCATCTCGTTGAAGGCCTCCCCCTCTTTTGTCGACCCTCCACCCTACCAAGCATGACATCCTTCTCCAGGGAATGGTCCCTTCTTACAACATGACCAAAATAGGTGAGACGAAGTCTGGCCATTCTTGCTTCCAAGGAGCATTCTGGCTGCACTTCCTCCAGGACAGATCTGTTAGTTCTTTTAGCAGTCCACGGTACTTTCAGCATTCTCCGCCAGCATCACAACTCAAAAGCTTCAAGTGTTTCTTTGCTATTCATAAGGTTTTCCCTGGCCAATTCTTTCAGAAGTGGATGGCCTCTTCCTTCTTCCTAGTCTGTCTCAGTCTATAAGCTGGGCTGTTACCTGTGCACCAGGTGCATTCCTCTGGGTTTTAAGCACCAGAAGTTCAGCCTCAAAACTCACGTCTACGTGTCACCACAGTAGGACAAACCGACAGACAAGCATTGGGTTTAGTAATGACTTTTTAGTTGCAACACCCAAGGCACAATCCATTCGAGATAAAATTTGTAAGTAGTACTTCGTTAAAATTTTAAATTTCTATTCCATGTAGGACACAGTTATAAAAATAAAAAGATAAGACATAGACTGGAAAAAAAATATTTGTAAAACATGTATCAGATAAGAGACTTATGATAGCATACAGAAGGCTACAGTGGTCTTAGTGGTATCGGTCAAAATAAACTAAAAGTTAAAAAAAAGTTACAATACAGGAAGGACATTGTATCCTAATAGAAAGATTAATTTATCAAGAAGATATAACAGTGGGCTCAGGTGTAGCAAGGATTGTGAGGCTGGTGTGGGACCAGACAGTGTTTCATTCTGTTATACACAGGGTTGCTATGAGTTGGAGTGGACTCAAAGCATCTAACAACAACAACAACAACATAACAATTGTAAACATATATGATTAAAAAAAAAGTTTCAAAATATGTGAAATAAACATTTACAGAATTAAAGGGAGACATAGGCAATTCTACCATAATAGTTTAAGATTTTAATACACAAATGTCAATCATGGATAGAACAACTAGACAGAAGATAAAAATAAATAAATAAATAAAAATAGAAGACCTAAGTGATATTATAAACCAGCTATACCAAACAGACATGCAGAGAACATTTCACCTAACAGCAGCAGAATATGCATTCTTCTCCAGTGCACATGGATCATTCTCTAGGATAGACAATAACTTAGGATGCAAAACAAGTCTCAATGAATTTTAAAAGATTGAAATCATACAAGATATTCTTGTCAAACCAAAATGAAATGAAAGAAAAGTAGAAAACATGCAGAAATTAAAAGACACACTCTTTAGTAACTAATGGATTACATAAGAAACCACAGGAGAAATTACAAAATACCAAAGGCAAATTAAAACAAAACAGAATCTATGGGATATAGTAAAGACAGAACCCAGAGGGAAAGTTGTAGCTGTAAACATCTAAATTTAAAAAAAAAAAAAAAAAACGACATTAAATCAGTAACCAAATTTTACACTCAAGGAAGGAGAAAAAACAGAGGAAATGAGAATCAAATATACCAGAAGGGATGAAATAGAATGTAGAAAAATGAGTAGAGAATAGTAAACAATAGAGAGAATCAATGAAACAGAAAGTTGGTTCTTTTAAAAAAATCAACAAAATTGACAAATCTTTAATAAGTCTAACAAAGGAGAAAACAGAGAAGACACAATTAAAATCAGAAATTAAAGTGAGAATGTTAACAGCAAACTTACAGAAAGAAGGGTCAGTAGATAATACTATGAACAGTTATATGCCAATAACTTAGATAATCTATAAAATTCCTAGAAACAAAATTTTTCCATGAAAGATAAATCCAGGACCTAAAGATTTCACTGGTGAATCCACCAAACGTTTAAAGAACTAACACCAATACTTTTCAAAAATTTTTAAATAAATAATTATAATAACAAAGAGGGAAACTTCCTAAATTGTTTTATGAGACAGCATTCTGTTATGGAAAGAACATATATGCTGAAGACTTTACCCCTGTAACTGCCTATCTGTAAACTTGTTTGGAAATCGGGTTTTTCTTTTGTTATTAATTAATTCTGGGATGGGTCCTAATCTTAAGAATGGTATTTTATAAAAAGGAACAAGAGATATGGTAAGAGAGTCACACACAGGAAAAATGCCACTTGAAGATACACTTTCAAGCAGCAAAGGAACATCGATAATTGCCAGCAGCCATTAAAAACTAGGAGAGAGGCATGAAACAGTTGGCCCCTAAAAGCCCTCAGAAGGTATAAACATGGCAGATGCCCTGAATTTCACTTACTAACCTCTGGAATTGTGAGAAAAAAAAAAATTTCTATTCTGTAAAGCCAACCACTTTCTGGTAGTTTATTTATTTATTTATTTATTTGGTAGCTCTGGAAGACTAAGATAAAATTTGGTACCACAGAGCAGCAGTGCTGCTCTAACACCTAAAAATATGGAAGTGGCTTTGCAATTGGGAAATGGATCAAAGCTGAAAGAATTTTGAGACACTTGATAGTAAAAGCCTAGATTGCCTGTTGGTAGAATTATGGATTTAGGCAATTCTGGTGCAGGCTCCAAAGTTAGTGGAGGAACCCATAGAGACATTAACTGTGCTTTAAAAGGAAATAATGAACATGGTACTGAATACCAATGATTGCATAACATTGTGAATGTATGTAATGCTACAGAACTGTACACTTAAAAATGGTTAAAATGACAAACTTTGTTACATATAATTTACCACAATAAAAAAGTTAAGTAGGCATGTACAGTAAAGGGATTCAATAAATTCAATCTGTAAAGAGAGAACTATAACAAAACTATGCGGAGGGGGGGTTGTTGTTTGTCTAGGTCCAAATAAATAATATTAATTATAAAGAGATATTCATTTTTTTATTTATATAAATTATTTGATTTCCATGACAACTATGTGAGTCTACTTTTCATGTGTGGAGATTTTAAGAGAGGAAAGGTAAAAGGGGAAAGCACAATGCAAAAAGGCAAGAAAGAAAAAGGTAGGGCCCATCCTACACACAAGGGTTGCTAACAATTGCATGAACCATCTGATGCAACATGACCTCCATGTTGCAAGCAGGAGAAATACTGCTCTCGTTCTCTCTCTTTTTCTCTCTCTTTCCCTGTCTCTCTTTCATTTTGTACTTTCTGTCTTACATGGAGGGAGGGAAAGATGAGTTCAGCTAAGAATTCATTCTCTTTCTTTCCCTCCACATAGGCTTTGATTAAAGAAAGCATTTGCAAAATATGTTCCTAGCATTCTCCTTCCATGCAGTAGAATTGATTTCAAATCACTGCATTTTTGAACATAAAATCATATCCTGTGAGAATGGACCTCCTGACATAAAATCAAAAAGCCTGTATTACTCCAGTGCCCTCTTTTGCTAACAGGCCTATCTCAAGTCCACAGCTTCAAGCATAGAGCAAGATATATAAAATAATTATACTTGTTTTGCTTTATTTTGTTTTCTTTGAAACTCAGAATGTCTACTTGGGTTGCAGTGAGAAAATGTAAAGATTGTGAAGCTCTCTGTGAAAGCTTCTTTAAGTCAGATTTATCTTTTGATGATTTTGGTTTGCCTTGTAATATTTCAAGAAAAACCATAAACTCCCCAAAATTTCTCCTGCAATTTAGACCTCCTTTTGAGGGATTATACCAGTATATTGTGATGATGTCATCTGATGAAAATACGTGTCTTATAGGACATATTGTTATTTCCTATTATTAAAAAAAAATAAAATAAAATTCCATGAATTATTTAAGTATATATAGCATCCACCTTACACATGAAAGTGATATGTAGGCAGAATTTAAGAGCAAATAATACTGTCCAATTATTTAAATGACTCTTCATGAATATTCAAATATCAGGATTCCTAATCTTCTCCATCTTTTCTCTTTTTTGGACTTAGAGTAATAGTTTTAACTCTTTGTTATGTTTTGCTTCCAGTTCACATGTTATCTCAGAATACACTGTGGTTCAGCTGACTCAGGTCTAAGCATGTGAGTCATACAACATTCCTTAGACTCCCAGTTCCCTATAGGTACTATCTTTCCCTTCACAGTCAGTTCTTGAAAATGTCCTCAGTTATTTATAATTCGTTTCCTCCTCAATGTTGTGAAATCTTTGCAATGAAATGTTTTTGCTAAGGTCATCTGTGCCCTCCATGTTGTCAAACCCAACGGATATATATTTTTTGTTTACCTTACTTGATATTTTCAATCCTTAATGTTGTTGACACTCCCTTCCACAAAATGTCTTCTTTTTGATATCACATGCAACTTTCTTTCTTGGTTTTCTGTGCCAATCTTTTAACTTTTCCATCTTTTCCATCATTCAGTTATACAACAAATTGTACTGAATATTTACTGAATATCAGGTTCTGTTTCCTGGCCCCTCTGTTGCATCCATTCCTTAAATGCTGATACCCTCATTCTATTTTCTTTTCTTAGGGTACAGATTAACCCAAAATTGCCTTACCCAAACTCATGGCTAATAATTCTCAAGTTTATTTCTCCAGGCACAACCTCACTTTTATTATTCTCAACTGTGTAATGGGCATATTTGTGCTGGCACTCAAACCATACCATACAATGAATTAGCTAGCATTAATTATAAAACTAAAGCTTTTAAATATTTATTCTAGTCTACCTCTTCTATATTTTTAATTGTTTTATTAAAGCAAATTCAAAAGTAGCAAAACATTATAAAGTAAATGTCTCTCTGGTCTGAGAAGCCTATTGCTTGAATCACATGAGGTGTGGAAAATGATAACATAAAAATTAGAAAATGTTAGGAACTTCTGGTATATAACTTACATATATACAATGATAGATACAAAGTCATTAATTATTGGAACTTCTATTTTTAATCACACAGAAAATAGTGAACAACTATCCCTGAGCATATATAAACCTACATAATGTCTTTAAACATCTGCACACTGCACAGCAGCATACTAGTCCAATGAATAATAACTTAATCATTCCTCTATTGATAGACTAGATGTCTGAGCTCTAGCTCAGCTGCTAACCAAAAGGTTGGTGGTCCAAACATACCAGCTATTCTGCAGAAGAAAGATGTGGTAGTTTGCTTTAGAAAAGGTTATAGCCTTGGGAATCTTATAGGGAAATTCTACCCTGTCCAATAGGGTAGCTATGAGTCAGAATCGACTCAACTGCAATGAGTCTCGTTTTCTGTTTGTTTGCATTTATTATAGTAGTAAATATTCTTACACACATAATTTTGGGGTATTTGTGTGACTAAAACTAGAAAATTTTTATATTTTTTAAAAGGTAAGTTTTTAAAAATATACTTGCTGAATCAAAGGTGTGGCTATCTAAAATTTTAATAGTTGTCTCTTCCTAAAAGGGTTTTATCAATTTTACCTAGGAATTTCTGTTTCTCAACATTCTTGTAAACATTTGATAATCTATTTTGTCACTCTTGTTAATATGGATGGGTGGAAAAAAAATACTGCCTCGTTTTCATATGAATCTCTTTAATAATAAAGAATGTTGAGTAACTTCCAATATATTTACTGGCAATTTGTACTTCTTATTCTGGAAACTGTTAATATAATTTATTAATTTACTTAAGTATTTTAAGCGATATTTTTATATGTATAGATTCAAAAATCAAATCATATATATAAACAGGAAGTTGAAAATCAAAACCTATAATTAATTCAAAGATGCTAGACTTTAAAGTTGAACAAAATAATTTTAGTATTTTTTAAAAGAATAACTATCCTATATAATAAAATTTACAAATTAAATTATAGAATTTATCGCTATAATATTGACTGGAAAATAGAAAAATAATTTTCCAGTTTCAAGATATTCTATAACATATAAGGAATACTCCAATTGAACAAAATTGAATGGAAAACTAACATTTAAGGTTGATATGTGAGAAAACGGCAATATATTCTCATGGCATAATCTCTGCAGCAGATTTTAGTAAAAACATATTGAGTTGAATGGATCATGTGACAGATTCAACAAGAAATGAAAAAAAAAAAAATACATTGCAGTCTATGGAAAGAGGGAAGAATCATGAGCAAGAGGTCAGAAGACAGGAGATGGTTAATGTACAATTAAACACAATGATATTTCACAATTAATTACCTCCGTTTCAACATAAGGAGCCCTAGTGGTGCAGTAGTTAAGTGTTCAGCTTCCAAGTGAAAGTCTGGCAGTTCAAACTCACCAGTGGCTCTGTGGGAGAAAGAGGTAGTAGTTTGCTTCCATGAAGATTTACAGCCTTGAGAGTCCTGTGGGGAAGTTCTACTCTGTTCTATTGGGTGAGTATGAATCACATTCAAGTCAAACAGCAATGGGTTGAGTTTCTGTTTTAAAGTATGTTATCTCACAGTCTTTGAGAATTAATAGAAACATGTTATTCTTTATTAGAAATCTCAGTATGGCAGCAAAATGTGCAAACTTTAGCATTTTCTTGATACTGTCAATAACTTGTTGTTGTTATGTACCTTCAAGTCAGACTTGATTCATAAAGACCCCTCCTTGAGTTTCCGAGGCAGTATCACTATGGAAGTAGATTGTCCCATCTTCCTTCCGAGGAGTGGCTGGTAGGTTTGAACCGCCAGCCTTCTGGTTAGCAGTCAAGTGTCTTTAGCCACTATGCTACCAGAGCTCCCTTATGTCAAATAAATAATTTTATACCACTTACTATAAAAGCAAACTCAAAGAAAATGCATACTTTCAATTTCTTTTAATCTGTTGTGCATACAGTTCATGCTCCATAGTACTCTCTATAGTATTATCTGTACAGATTAGTAATTGCCCAAGAGGAAATCAGATTTCCATAGATTTTGTGGAAATTGCCACATCAGAGATTTGAAACAGGGTTTAGATTCGGATCTCTGACCTTCAATATTTAAATGTACCTATGAGAAATCAGACCACAAAAATAATACTTCTTACCCTTTATTGGTATTCTGACTCTTCTTAATAATAACCAAAGGCTCTATTATTATATTTACCAATTTTGATTCTTAATGTGATGAAATGTTGGTCTTTTTCTTTTTTCTCTGCAACGTAATGGAAGTAATGATAAATTATGTTCTTGAAAGTGCACACAAAGACATTGAATAAATGAAATAACACTGACTAGATCAACTTACGGTGCTTAAATATAGTAAATCCTAGAAGCTTTTGGATAATTCATAAATTTCCTGTTGCCCTTGAAAATGGGATGTATAAAATATGTGTAAAAGGTACAAATGTGCTTATTTGGCTCATTTCCTTCATTCTCAAAAAGAACTCCCTACAGGTGTGACCCTGAAAGGAATGTACTTCTGTGCAAGAGAGCTGGGATTAATAAATTACAAAAGCTCATAAAGATTTGGACAATGTGGGGGAACTAAGTGTTCAGGAAATCAGGTGCAAACTAACCAAACCATCTGGCAAAGTTTCACCCACCAGCTATGCTGGAAACTCCTCGTTGTTAAAATTCAAGATTTCACATACTATTAAATTTAATAATAGTTTAAGAAAGGAAGAAATTTGTTTAATTTTTCTTACCCAATCTTCAGGTCTATTTTAGGATAAAGGAACAAATGAATAGGCTGGGAAGAAAATTAGTCAGCATATCATGGAAACAACAAGACATATGGATGAAAAAAGCACTTCTGTCAGTCATCTGGAGGTTCCCAAGTGTCCAGATGTTTGGTATCATGTTAACTAAATATTTGAATTACTGATAGAAATTTTTCATGTGGAAGTTTTGTTGTCATCTAGATTCCTCCAGCATGCCTGTGTTATGCCGGGATGCTGGGATGAAACAATAAGCTAGTCTAAGGTGGGAAAGTTATTTGTATGGTTGGATTGTGAGAGATATGTTAAGACTTACTAGATACCAAAATGAAAGTTCATTATATGAAGCTAGTTGACATATCAATTGTGCACATTTATTAAGCAAAATTCTGTTAATCTGTTCTTAGTGATGGTTTTGCTTAAGTCACCACAAATCAAAATTTTATTCAGTAGAAAAATATGTATATTTTTATCTGAGGCATGGTACAAATTAAAAAAGAAAAAGAAATTTAAAAAAAAAAAAAAAAGTCTTCTAGCTGACATAAGCCAATACCAACTAATTGAGGGCACTTCCTTTTGGCACATTTAGGAGCTTGATTTTTGTAAGGCACTTGGTTATTTTCTCTGCTGTGATAATGTGCTCAGGAACCCTAGGACTCTAATTAGTGGATCAAAGTCTTCGCTAACTGGCAAAATCAGGCGGAGTGCCTCATAATCAGCTGGCAAGTTCCACTTAAGCATGAAAACCAAAATTTATTGAGTATCTACAGTGAATGCTGTTGCAGAATGAAATGGGGGGGGGGGAATGAGGTATGCAGGTCCCGAATTCCAGTATTTTATGATTTAAAGTTAAAAAACAACACCCTAAGACAACTAATTAAACTAGGAAACTTCCTTTAAGTTCTTTTATTTTGCTATTACTTTTCTTTGGTTATTTTGTTGGTGGATGTTCTTAAGAAAGGCAAGGTGGCATTAAAGAAGGGATTGTATGACAATGATGTTCACATGTGCAAACTTCATAGATGGGTATGCTGTAAGCTTTGGATGTCTTAGTGCAGGCATAGTTGACAGAAAAAAAGTGGCATGTACATGCATGTGAGTATGTGTGTGTGTATGTGTGTAAAGAGAGAAAGGAGGGTGACAATTAAAATAATAATCATAACCATTAAAGTGTACTTATTGAGGGCAAGCTACTCTTCTAAACTTTGAAAAAAGAGAAAATGAGAATTGAAATTAAGAATGTTTGCATTGTAATCTAAAAGAATTTCTTAAATGCCTGTATCATGTTGTTTCCAGTTCAGTAATCTCAAAGTCATAGAAAATGACAGTTGAAGGGACCTTATACATCTACACTACTCTTATTAATGACTGCATGTGAAGCACAACTCTCCAGAAGGATGAGTGAAGACTTGGTAAGCAGTTTCATAGGTAATTATGCAACCCATTCTGATATGCATTCTAAAACATCAATTTTTTAAACCAACATTTCCCAAATGATGTTGTGTGTATAGCTCTAAGTAATCAGTATTATGCTGCTTTCAGTTCATATTTGTTAAATAATTGATCTGATTGTGATCTTAACTCTATAACCTGTTTAGAAAGACTTTTCCTGCCTTCCTAATCTAAACTAGCATCACTTTCACTTTGTATCATATTTTGTTTTACATAGCATTTATCTATATCTGAAATCATTTTACTTAGTGTTTACTATATACCTCCTTTCACCAGAAAATGTCTTTCTCATGAGGAAAAGAATTGTGTTTATTGCTATAGCTGTTGTTGCTCTTGTTGTTGTTATGTGCCTTTGAGTTGGACCCGACTCATAGTGACCCCTCCTTGGGTTTCTGAGGCAGTATCACTACAGAAGTAGATTGCCCAACCTTCCTTCCAAGGAGTGGCTGGTGGG
>NW_006921848.1:3435041-3436915 GCF_000298275.1 Orycteropus afer afer | reverse complement strand
GCAATCCTACTTCCGTAGTGATACTGCCTCGGAAACCCAAGGAGGGGTCGCTATGAGTCAGGGCTGACTCGACGGCACATAACAACAACAACAACAACATTGTTATTTAACATTTCATTTCTATTCTTTTGTCTTCTCAATTATATTCTGTGACAAACAAACTCTAAGGTGACTCCCATATTCCTTACCTCCTTATGTTCACACTCTTGTGTAATCCCCTATCCTTGAGTCTGGGTGAAACCTATGACTTGCTTTTAAACAATAGAATGTGGAAAAGGTGGTAAAATATCAATTCTATAAAAATGTCACCTAAGACTATAACTTCAGCCTTGAAAGGAGATTATCTCCCTTGCTGGCTTTGGTGAAGCAAATGGACACTCTAGAGATACCACATAACAAGAAACCAAAGACAGCCTCTGACCAGTGACCAACAAGAAACAAAGGCCCTCACTTTGATACCATAAGGAAAAAAGTGCTGCCAACACCAAGTGAAACTGTGCAGTCAGTCAGTCCTTCAGATGAGAAATGTACCTCGGTGACATGTTTATTTCAGCCTCGTGACAAAATAAAGAACCCTGCTAAGTCATGCATGGACTCCTGACCCTCGGAAACTATGAGGTTATACATGTGTGTTGTTCTATACCACTAAGTCAGGTCTGACTTGATGGCACATAACAACAACAACAAGGGAATGATAAATTGCCATGCAGAAATAGGTAACTTATATAGATTCCAAACATCTTAGATATGCTGTTGCTATTGTTATTTTGCCATCAAATTGGCCCTGACTCATAGCTACCCCTCTTTGGGTCTCCCAGGCAGTATCATTATGGAAGTAGATTGCCCAACCTTCCTTCCAAGGAGTGGATAATGAGTTTGAACCACCAACCTTCTGGTTAGCAGTCAAGTGCTTTAGGCACTATGCTACCAGAGTTCCTATCTTAGATATTGTTATGTTGTTGTTATGTGCCATCGAGTCGGACCCAACTCATAGCTACCCCTCCTTGGGTTTCTGAGGCAGTATCACTACAGAAGTAGGATTTCCCAAACTTCCTTCTGAAGAGTGGCTGGTGGGTTTGAACCACCAGTCTTCTGATTAGCAGTCAAGTGCCTTAGGCACTATGCTACCAGAGCTAGTAGATATAGGAGCTAAATATAACACTATGTTTCCCTAGCACCTAGCAGATGTCCCTAATGATACTATTGATTCAGTAAATATTTTTGATCTTCATTAAACTAATTGCAATCTCACATAGTAAAATAATAATAATAAAAATTAAGTGTTAAAATTCTTGTCATGCACATAACTGAAATGTTAGGCTACCCTTTTAATGTTCAGGTTTAAAAATTATCTTCCTGGACTTGGCCGGAAATATGGCAGACTAAGCAGAAAGACTGCACAGACCCTCTTCAACAAAGAAAAGGGAAACCAATTAACACAGACACAGAAGATATCTGGACCCCTGAGCCTTGAAGGGAAGGATATAGAAGTAGACTAAACCCCAACTAGCAGAAAAATTTGCTTGAAAATACCAAAAAAGGAGACGGAGCTGCGGTCTGGCAGCGATTCTGAGCGATCCTAACGGCACAGACAGCTTGGGGATTCCCGAGTGGTGGTAGGACCTAAGAATTAACCTAAAAATCACCCTGCTAGCCAGGGACTGCATGGAGGACTGTGCACGGTGGCTGTGGAACAAACGGAGAAGGTGAAGAGAAAGGTGGGCTAAGCTGTGGACTTTTGCCGGTCTGGAGATGCCACCATTTTGAAGGCTTAAAAAGTGTCTTGACTATTTTGGATATTTAAAGAGACAGCGCTCTCACAGATTCCTGGGGCTTAAGAACACGTTCTGCTTTCCAGCAACCCCAAGGACACT
>NW_006921848.1:3408858-3432048 GCF_000298275.1 Orycteropus afer afer | reverse complement strand
ACTGGTACACAATGCCATCTGTAGCCTATATGACTATGAGACCAGAAGAACTAGATGGTGCCCGGCTACCACTGTCATCCACTTGGAAGGGGATCTATGTAGGAGATCCTTGATATAGAGGGAGAACAATGTAGAAAATAACTCAAAATCATTTGGAGAGAAAAAAAAAAAAGGTGTAGACCAGGTTTGCTGGTCTGATAGAGCCTGGTGGAACCACTGAGACTTTGGCCCCTAGCTGCCCTTCAGTCCCGGAATTGAACCCACACCTGTGACTTTCAGCAAACAAAATACAGGCATATGAGTTGAACATTTACCTCAAGTGCATACACTCCATGGAGAGAACTATCATGGGAGAAAGAAGGGCTGCTTATGGACAGGGAAACAGCTCAGGGGGCAGGAGTGTATGGAGGAATGGACACTGGGAAGAGGTAACTATGGGGAGGAAGTGGGAGGGGAACTTGCATTGTGGTAAACTGTGGTCAATGACATGAGACAAAGTGTATGTGAACTGCTAAATGGAAAGTGAATTTTCTCTGTAAATCTTCACCCAAATCACAATAAAAAATAAATAAATAAATAAATAAATAAAATAAAACTATCTTCCTGTGCTATAAGATATCCGACCCTATTGGATGCTTTCAAAGTAAAGGAGGAGTTGGTAGATTTGGTGCATAAAGGTTATGATGGAAAGTATTTCTTCATTTTGATTTGTCACACAGGTTTGTTACTTTCAGTTATTTTACATATAACCATACACCACTTTTTTATATTCATCACAAGTTAAACAATCTTTCCTTACTGAGATGAATTTAAATGATGTCTTTTAAAGCCAGTCTTCAGCGCATAAGAAAACCATTTCTTCTGTAGTCTTTGGCACCTAAAACAACTTTCCAAACCTGCTTTCTTTTCTTTTAAGAATATATTTATTTCCTGTGTTGGTGCGGAATGATTTGAAAGAGCGGGGCTTTTAACTTGGCAGATAAAAGAAAGGGAGAAACTTGCAAGTAATGTGTAAAATGCAGGTAAATGAAGAGAGAAAGGGTTTAATTATCTAAATAACTTTCAGCAGTATACAAATGAGCAGGAGGAGAAAGAAGTAGATAATAACCAACTCTTCTTACATACAATTGTTAATTTGTAAATTCACTCAATGTTTAGGTATTAGTTCATCATTATAGACAGTTTTTCCAAGTGCTTTAAAAAAAAAAAAAAAAAAGAAAAGAAAAGAAAGAAAGAAAAAACTCACTGCCATCCAGTTGACTCATAGCAACCCCCATTGTTTTTCCCAGGCTGTAAATCTTTACAGAAGTAGATTGCCCAGTCTTCCTTCTGCAGAGCAACTGGTTGGTTTGAACCATTGACCTTTCAGTTAGTAGTCAAGTCCCTTATCCACTACAAAACCAGCACTCCCCAAGTGCTTCAGTGGGCCAAATTTCATGGATCTGTCTAACAGAAACGTGAACCTATGACTGGTAGTCACAGATTTGACTCAAATTTTACTCAAGATCAGGCACTAAATCACACACTTTATAGTTAGAGATCCTACCAACTTAGTCCCAAGATGGGACTATTAATATAAAAACCATGTAATGCTCTGGCTCCAGATTTGCAAATATGGGAGTCCAGATACTTAGGAGCAATTATATAATTGCTAGCATTCCTTGATACCACAAGAGAATTGTAGCAAAGGTAATGAAACACCTCCAGAGCTATAAACGGACTGCCAGTTACTATACCTGGTAAGGGAGTCCAGGTTCCTAGCAGAGTTATAATTACTAGTAGAATACAACTAATGCATTTTGCCTAAACTCAAATGTCGTATTATTTCAGAAAATACTTTATAATGGTGTCAAGGGTTTTAAGAAAAAAAATTAACCATCCATGTTTACTTTCAAGTGTACAGAAATTATTGCAGAGCTTATTGACAAAATGCAAAATTTTGTCAATGTTTTGACATAACATTGTGCCAGATTTTATTTTTAAATCATTTTTGAGATTATTTTAAAAACTCAAAAAATATTTGTGCATTGTGCTTAATTTTATTGACATACAAAGACATGCTCTATTATTCTGCAAAAAGTAATTTTTCAATTGTCAATCAAGAGTGTATAAATTGGGCTCCAGACATTTATCTCTCTGGAATTTCAATGGTTATAGGGAGGAGGAATGAGATTATGTATTCATATTGCAGTTAAAACACAAAAGTTTCAAAAATACTCTAAGGTATTCTTTTTATTCAACTATTTAAAAGGGAAGAATTTAAGCAGTGGAAGACATCATCATTTTAATTAACATAGGAAATGTCTAAGGCAAAGTAAGCAATCTGGGACCTAATAAAAATGCCACATCTGAGTGAAATGAAAAACAGCCCTCAACTTGTGTTGGTATAATCAGGTCTGGATTTTTCCGAGTATATAGTGCACAATGAAGCCTTGATTAGGACAGTCTATAATGCCTAGCAGAACTTTCTAATGTTCTCATGGCAAGAAAAACAAACAAAAAAGTTCCAGGGAAATTTGAGAAGTAAAGACAAGTCTAAAACAACAAGCAAACATGTCTCCAGTTTTAGAAGAGGGATAGAAAGGTACATGGTACATTTGGGGAGACTCAGGAGCCAAAATCTACATATGTGCAATCAGTAATTAAAATTATAAAGATTAGTCTTTATCTGCTCTAAAATTGGAATTACTTACTAAATGTGCACATATACTGTTAGAAATGTGAGTAGGTAATACCCTTATTAGGGAAAGTGGGTGAGAAAATTTTAACTGCTTGGCACGCCACTGCTTAACCACTGTTCTACCAGGGTTCCTTGAAGCTTAAAACAGCATACATTTATTATATCACATTCTGTAAGAAGTAGTTAGGGCAGACTTGACTAGGTTCTCTATTTAGGGACTCACAAGGCTGTAATCAGTTTTGGCTATTCAGTTTCTCTTCTCTGGGGACTTTGGAAGACAAAATTCTTCCAAGCTCAGACAGTTTGCTGGAAGAATTTAGTTACTTGATATTTTGAGCAGAAGTCCCCATTTTCTTGCTGACTGTCATCCAGAGGACACTGTCAGTTTCTAGAGGCTTCCCTCAATCCTTGTCATGTGGCCTTCTCCATGTTTAAATCAGCAATGGTAAGTTAAATGCTTCTCATGCTTTCAGTCTATCTGATATCTCTTTCTACTATAGCGAGAGAAAAAGCTCATAATTTAAAGGGGCTGTGTTATTAGACAGGAATTCTGATAGCAGAGTGCCTAAGTCACTTGACTGCTAACCAGAAGGTGGGTGGTTCAAACCCACCAGCCACTCCTTGGAAGAAAGTTTGGGCAATCTACTTCTGTAGTGATACCGTCTCGAAATCCCAAGGAGGGGTCACTATGAGTCAGGTCTGACTCGACAGCACATAACAACAACATTAACAATGTTATTAGACTGGACCCACCAGATTAACTCCCTTTTGCTGTTTGCTGTTGAGTCAGCTCTGACTTGTGGTGACTTTTTGTATAACAGAACCAAAAGACGCCAGGTCCTGCACCACCTTGATGACCACTGGTAGCCATACAATGTTCTGTTGTGACCCATAGAGTTTTCTTTGGCTAATTTTTGGAAGTAGTTCACCAAGCCTTTCTTCCTAGCCAATCTTATTCTGATAGCTTCACTGAAACCTGTCCACCAGGGATTATCCTGCTAGTGTTTAAAATAATAGTCACATAGCTTCAATCATAACATTGAAGCCACCATAGTAAGATAAACTGACAAATGGTTGATAAATTGTCCATTAAAGTAAACCAAAATCTACTGATTAGAAAATTAATTTAACCTGCAAAATTCTCTTTTGCCATAACATAATCATCAAGGCAGTAATACTACAGCGTGTTCTCAGGTTTCATCTATACTCAAGGAAGGGGGTTATACAAAGATGAAGATCACTGGGATTCATTCTTAGAATTTTGTCTAATGCAAATTCCATATTTCTCCTTCTAGGCATTTATTATATTTAACAAGGCTTCATTTAGTATATACTATGTACTAGAAACTGTCCTGTCATTTTAGGAAGATATTACTATTACGCTAATTTTTCAAATGAGGAAAATAGA
Source organism: Orycteropus afer afer (assembly GCF_000298275.1). Lineage (NCBI taxonomy): Eukaryota > Metazoa > Chordata > Mammalia > Tubulidentata > Orycteropodidae > Orycteropus > Orycteropus afer. Next base: position 3,427,960 of record NW_006921848.1, on the reverse strand, counting down.
AGCACATAGATATTGGGTAACTTTCTAAGGTCACACAGATGTTAAACAGAGGTGGGTTTCAAACCCAAGTGGATTGACGCTAGAATCTAAGTCTTAAAGCTATGTTATCTTCTCTAAATAGAGTGAAACATTTATGACAGTATTGCTCTCTTCTTTGTTGATATACTTCATATGTTATGGTACTTACGTATTTATTGTATAAATCTGATATTAAGTAACATTTTTCTAAGTATTTTTTTCAGACAATGTTATTGAGAAATTATGATTAAATTTGTGCCATACTGAATAACTATGGTTCCATATATACCACTCACATGTGTTAGGTATGATGCTAAACATTGGGGAAATGATACAAAACAAGCTAAATATATTCCCTTCTCCCGGAATTTACTTGTGAGTAAAACTCAAGTAAATATCCAAGTATAACATGATGGGGTAAGTACTATAATAAAATTAAATTTCATTACCAGATAGATTAAAATATAGTGTCTATTTTCCTATATTTGAATGTTCCAGATCAAATCATCCAAAATAGTAATTTGGGAAATGACTTTGAATAAAAGTGAAATCCTAAGTGTTGAAACATTAACTCATCAAGAAATTAAATTTCAGGCTCTCTCAGCATTCTATTCTCTTTGTTACTCTTTGAAATTAATCAGATTCCCATAGGCAGAAAAGCTAATATAGGTACGATCAGCAACAGGGATTTGCCCCAATTGCTACTGTTTGTGAATATCTTACTTTCCCTAGGTGAAGTTTGAGTGGAAGCACTTCAAATCATATCAGCACCAAAATTAGTCTTCTTGATTAATGTCATGTTTTATAACAAGAATTTGTAAAGCAGTCAGCCTTTGCCACTATAAAATGGGGCATCTGTTAATGTGTGTTTATATCTGCTCATCGATTAAACTTAATTATCTTTCCCTGTGGTTTCAACCAAGAATTTTTTTCATGTGAATGTATGGCTTCTTTTAAGATTAGTAGATATTTGGCATAAAAAAAAAAAAAAAAGGGAAGGTAAATGAGGTTACCATTTAGTAAACTACTATTATGTGCCAAGTACTTTTAATATGTTATCCAGGTTAAACTCAAAATAATTGCATGACATTTCTAGAATAATCACTAGTTTACAAATAAAAATCTCAAGGTTTAGTAGATTAAGAAAATTTCTTAATATCATGCAGCTCACATTTAGTTCTTTCATACCAGCATTAACCTCATTTAGGCATCTAAAGAGTGTTATGTCAATGTAGAATCTGCAAAACATCTCATAATGTGGATGAACTTGGAGAACATTATGCTGGATGAAATAAATTACTCACAGAAGGGCTAATATTGTATTAGTGCACTATTGTAAAAAGTTAAGGAAAGGTTTATACATAGAAGGAAACAATTTTTGTTGGTTATCAGAGAGGGGAGGGGAGGGGAGAGAAAATTTCTAGATAGGCTGAAAAAAAAAGACATACATGTGTCTCTCTCTATATATAGTGCATATATATATATATATATGTGTACACACACACACACACACATATATATAGGAGCTCTGGTAGCATAGTGCCTAAGACACCTGACTGCTAACCAGAAGCTGGTGGTTCAAACCCACCAGCCACTCCTCAGAAGGAAGATGGGGCAATCTACTTCCATAGTGATACTGCCTCAGAAACCCAAGGAGGGGTCTCTATGAGTTGGGTCCAACTCAACGGCATATAACAACAACAACAACATATATATATATATGGTGGCATAGTGCCTAAGGCATTTGACTGCTAACCAGAAGGCTGGTGGTTCAAACCCACCAGCCACTCCTCTGTAGGAAGACTGGGCAATCTACTTTTGTAGAGATACTGCCTTGGAAACCCAAGAAGGGGTGTTATGAGTCAAATTGACTCGATAGCAGTGAGTTTGTTTTTTTAATCATACATACACACACACACACACACACACACACCAAAGATTATTAGTTTACTGGTTATCAGGGGTAGGAGGGAAGGGTAAGGAGAAGCTTTTGTTCAGGGGGTATTGAGTTTAGGCTAATACATAGGGGGAATAGGAATATTTTGGAAAAGGATTACAATAATGGTGGTGCAACATGAAAATGTAATCAATGTCTCTCAGCTGTAAATGTGGAAGTTGTTATGTTGGTGAATGTCTCATGTATATTTTAACCACAATAAAAGAAATAATAATTCCAAGTTTTCCACCTCCTGAGGAGGTTTTAATTTTGTTTTGTTTTTATTCTTCACTTTGTTATTGTTGTTGATAAGTGTCTTCTAGTCAATTCTGACTCTTGGCGAACTTCCCTACAATGGAATGAAACAATATGTGGTCCCATGTCATCCTCACAGTTGTTGCCATGCTTGAGCCCACTGTTGCAGCCACTTTGTCAGTCCATCTCATTTGGGGCCTTCCTCTTTTTCACTAATCTTCTACCTTACCAACCATACCCTTCTCCAGGAAATTGTCCCTCCTGATAACCTGAATAAAGTACAGGAGATGAAATCTTTCCATCCTTTCTTCTAAGGAGCATTCTGGCTGTACCTCTTCCAAGACAGATTTATTCATTCTTCTGGCAGTCCACAGTTTATTCCATATTTTTCCCAATACCATAATTCAAATGTATCCATCAATTCTTCTGTCTTCCTTATTCATTGTCCTGCTTTCACATGCATATGAGGCAATTGAAAATACCATAGCCTAGGTCAGACACACCTCAGTCTTCAAAGTGACATTTTTGCACTTTAACATCTTAAATTACTCATTTTAGTGACTCATAAAACTCTATATAAGTATGTCCAGCCCAGAAAAGGAAAGGTCCCCACACTTTCACTTCCAACATTAGCATTAGCTTTCACATCTTTCTAAGTTTTGATGGTATTCTGATAACCTTCTTGGCTCAATCTTCACCTTCTTCTATTCTTTTGTACTCCAGTTCCACCTGTCTGACAAATATGGAAAAATGAATACATTTCTCAAATCCATTGTTGTTAGTTGTCACCAAATTGATTCCAACTCATGAAGCTCCCATGTGTACAGAGAATTTCTTGACAGAATTTTCTGGCTGTGAACTTTTAGAAGCTGATTGCCAGGTCTTACTTCCAAGGCACTTGTGGGTAAGTTCAAACCACCAACATTTTGGTTAGTGGTCCAGAGCTTAACCATTTACACCACTCACGGACTCCTTTCTAAAGTCTAGAAGAATTTTATTCTGGGATTCAGCAGAGAGACAGACATTAAAACCACTATTCCTAGTAGGAGTTCCTCCAAATAATAAATACATTGAAGTTATGAATCAAATGGTTTGGTAATGGTTAAAGAAACACAATTGAGTTTTCAATCACAACGTTCACAACTGAAAAGCAATTTGAAAATAAGCAAAGTTTCACTTGAATTTCTCAAACAGTGTGAAAATGTAGTTAGATCACCCCCCAAAAAAAAACAAACCCACTGCCATCGAGTCAATTCTAACTCATAGAGACCTCTATTCAGTTTCTAAGGCTGTAAATATTTATGGAAGTAGATTGCCTCATTTCCTTCTATGGAGCAGCTGGTGGGTTTTAACCACTGACCTTCTGGTAAACAACCAAATGCCTTACCCACTACGCCACCAGAACTCCTTAGTTAAATCACAGAAATGCTTAATAACAGGTCTTCTTCCTCCATTTCTTATACTAACATTAATGCCTCTTCAGACTTTTTGAAAAATTACTACCCTAGCCTTATAATATGCATGTCTTGTTTTCATAACAGCACCCTTTTCTTTTTAACCTGCATTAGGGAAAAAAGAGGAAGAATTGCCCTCATTACTTAACCCTTGAAGGATGAGGCAAAGGGAACAATGTGGCTAGCAAAGAAAAACTAATTTAGTAGGCGGAAGAGAAGAAAGATTAGAAATATTTGAATATTAATAATTTATAGCAGATAGAAGTCTGTGAGTCTGTGTTTATCCAAAAGTCTATAGAGTGAAAGCATTCACAAAATAAAACTTTTCAGAAAATATTTTAACGGCTTTACTGAGATATAATTAACAGTGTATTCTTCACCCATATGGAGTATACAGTTCATTTTTTTTTTTGTTTTAGTATATGTGGAAATATCAAGAAAATCTAATTCTAGAGCATTTTTGTCACTCCAGAAAGTAACCTTATACACATTAGCAGTAACTCTTGATTCTTCTATACCTCCAAGCACTAGGCAACCATTAATGTATTTTCTGTATCTATGGATTTTGCAAATTCTGACCGGTTTATACAGGATTATTTAACTGGATTAGCATATACGCCAATGACATTAATAGAATATAGTTTACTGAATTGATGGGATTTACTTCTCAGCTGCCCTAGAACAATACCAGCTCCCTGGATTCAAATATCTCAATCCATCCACCAAAAAACAAACTGATTAAGAAGAGAAAATAAAGCAACATAAACCCACTTTTTTGGCATAACTATGACATAGATTGTGCCACAAGCTTTAAAAGACATGTAAGAAAAGAAATTAACACCAAACTCCAGCAGAAATATTTTTGAAACTCACTTCACAAGGCTGTGTGGAGATGAGGTGGTGGCTGAAGATGCAGGGAAGAAAAGAGGATGATGAAATCAGGTAAATATTATATACAGAAGGAGAAAATCTCAGTTTAATTACAAAAATTTTGACAACAGATGTGAGACCTGGTCAATCTTAATGCTAATTACAGAAAAGACACTTGAAAGGATGCAGGAGCTAAAGTAGCAAATTGAAAAAGTAATTTCTTCTGAAAGAGAAAGAAGTAAATAACGGTTGGGAACACACATTTTGTGACTTGTTGATGAAAGAAAAGAAAGTAAGGGGAAAATTACAGGTATCAAAGAAATAAAAGAGAACCACAAAATCTAAAAACACACCAACTCATTTCCCAACAACCCTTTCCCAAAAGTCATCTGTTAAAAGATAAGTGAATAATTCAGACTCTTACTGTATGTGTAAAAATTATTATTGGCAATTCAAATATAAACAGAAAAAGACTACTTATATAAGTAACTATTCTAAAAGAAAGCAAAAAACACAAAATCAAGGTGATGAAAAATCATCTTCCTTTACTGAAAAAATTTTTAAAAAGCAGAACAAAGTTATACTACAGCACATCAGCCTGAATTAAAATATTGTGAGACAAGCATTTCTAGATATATAACAAAACACTTAAATCAGAAATTCAAAAGCTCAAAACAGAAACAGGACAAAACCATGAAGATATAAAGATCTGACTAAATTCAGAGAAAAATTGAATAAAAAGACAAACTTTTTATTGCCTGACAATAAAAACCAAATTATATACATCCAAATGTACAATTACTTAATACCCAAGAAAGAACTACAACTAAAAAATTAATAATTTAATAAGGAATATTGAAGAAAGGTATAAAAACAAACAAGTAAATAAGAAAAATAAAACAGACAACAGAAAGACAGAAAGAAAGTAATTAGAGAGAAAGTGGTAGAAATAGAAGACAGACAAGGAAGAACCAACACTGCATAACTTGGATCCCTGAAAATTTAAAATCAAACAAACATATTTCAACAAATACAACTTTCCAGATTACATATAGAAGTTTTTTTTTTTTTTTTTTCTTTCACTAAAATATCAGTGCCTTTTATTCCTCTTCATTACTATATTGGCACTGTAAAGAATCTCCAGTATAATGCTGAAGACAAGATGGTATAAGCAGATACCTTGCCTTGATCCCAATGTTAATGAAAAGCATTTAGTCTTTTACCATTAAGCATATTTTTTTGCCCAGTATTTATAAATGCTCTTAGTCAGATTTAAAAAGTTTCTTTACTCCTGGTTTGTTGAGAGTTTTACCATGAAAGGGTTTGAATATAGTTGTGGTGTAGTAAATTACATAGTGTGGGTTTTCTAGCCCTAAGTCTTTGTAAACTCCACACTGGAAGGTGCTGTGAGCAACTGAGTAGCTCCTGATTGTTAAAGTTATCCAGCTGGGGTATTTCTGTTGGGAGCGGCATGAAGTAATTTTCTGGAAATTCTCTCCCTCTCAGGTGTGTAGAACTCTGATATTGGGTCTGGTTGGTTTGGGCCACTCTGCCAGGCTCAGAAGGAGCCTTCCTAGAGGCAGAAGGAGTCTGATTGATGGCTGAGAAAGACATGTTGCAGAGAGGAATGCACTCCTGAGAGACATGAGAGATACACACTACTAAGAGAGAGATGCAAGAGACACTCTCTACTGAGAGAGAGACACAAAAGACATGCACTACTGAGAGAGTGATGTCCTACTAAGACTGCTGGCTGTTGAGTGAGAAGGCCAGCTGGAAGAGACTGAGTGCATTTCTGAACTTAAATTTTAGTCTGGTGCTTCCCTAATAAACCCCACAATCTGTGAGTTCTGTGTGGCCACTGCAGCAAATTATCGAACCCAGCAGAGAGATGGTGGGTGCTGTGGGAAGAATGGTTGGTGGCAGGGTTGGGGAAAGGGCTGGAGGGAAGCAGCATGTCTGGCCTCACAGGAATAGGCCTTTGGCTACTGATGATGCTTCTGTCTTCCTTTTGTGCTGTTAGAAGAAGTCAGAAGATGTGGCCTCCCTGCCCCTTTGGCAATAGTCAAATATTACTTTTTTCAATACAACTCTTAACATAATCATAAATACTTCTTCTTAAGCCTTAATGTAGTACTGGAAGATGGGTCTTTCAGTTTGGAAGGCACTCAAAATACAACTGGGGAAGAGCTGTCTTCTCAAAGTATAGTTGACTCTAATGACATGACTAGAGTAAAGTTTTTGGCACTTTCATTTGTTGATTTGGCATGACACAAAATGAGAAGGAACAGCTGCAAACATCCATTAATGACAGGAACATGGAATGTGCAAAGTATGAACCTAAGAAAATTGGAAGTTGTCAAAAATGAAATGGAACATATAAATATCATAACAAATCATGCATAACATTGGGAAGAATGGGTATTCCAGAACACTTAATTGTGCCCATAAGGAAATTTTATATAGACAAAGAGGCAGTTGCTTAAATAGAACAAGGGGCTACTGTGTGGTTTAAAATCAGAAAAGGTGTGTGTCAGGGATGTATCCTTTCATTATATTTATTCAACCTGTATGCTAAACAAATAATCCAAGAAAATAGGCTGTATGAAGGAGAATGCAGTATCAGATTGGAGGACGACTCATTAACAATTGCAAATAACACAACTTTGCCTGCTGAAATTGAAGAGGACTTAAAGCACTTACTGATGAAGATCAAAGACTACAGCCTTCAATATGGATTACACCTCAGTATAAATAAAGCAAAAATCCTCACCCTTAGACCAGTAAGTAACATCATGATAAAAGGATAAAAGATTGAAGTTGTCAAGGATTTTATTTTACTTGGATCAACAATTGATGCCCATGGAAGCAGTAATTACAAAATCAGACAATATTTGCACTGGGCAAATAGGCTGCAAAAGATCTCTGTAAAGTCTTAAAAAGCAAAGATGTCAATGTGAGGACTAAGTTGTGTCTGATCCAAGCCATGGTATTTTTAATCAATCACCTTATATTCATGCAAAAGCTGGCCAATGAATAAGGAAGACTAAAAAAGAGCTGATGCATTTGAATTATGGTGTTGGCAAAGAATATTGAATATACCACGAACTGACAGAAGAAGAACAAATCTGTCTTGGAAGAAGTACAGCCAGAATTCTCCTTATAAGCAAGGATGGCAAGACTTTGTCTCATGTACTTTGGGCATGTTATCAGAATGGACCAGTCCTTGAAGATGGACATCATGCTTCATAAAATAAAGGGTCAGTTAAAAAGAGGAAAACTTAACCTGATAGATTGCTTCAGTGGTTTCAACAATGAGATCAAATGCAGCAATGATTGTGAAGATGGCACAGAACCAGGCTGTGTTCCTTGCTGTTGGACATACAGTCCCTATGAGTTGCAACTGACTGGAAGACTCCTAACAAAAACAACAACTGATGATATGGGGAAACACTAGTTATCTCTGCAGGTCTGGGTTGCCCAAAACCCTGCACATTTCAAATACAGGCCTGTGTCTTCAGGAATGTCCTTTGATAGGTTCCTGTAAGGTAATGTCTGAGCCCTTGCAATATTCTTCCTAATTAGTGTGTTTGTATTACTGAGGCTTTATGTCATGCCATACCCTTAATATAAGTTTATATCGACAATGTAATTGATGGGAAATGACTATCTTTTCTCAAAGGGAAGGCAAGTGTGGTGGTGCAGTGAATTACTTTGTGTGGCTTTTCTAGTCATAGTCTTTGTAACTCCCACCAGTTTACTGGGAGGGACCATGCAAATAAGGTCTCTAGAACTCTGATGTTGGTATTGGTTAGTTTTGTCACTCTGCCTCTAGGAGAGTTCATTTTAAGCCTGGCAGAGAGAGACTCCCTAGAGAGAGAGACATCCCAGCAGAGAGATGGCTGCAGTGGAACCAATAGGCACAAGACAGAGTAGCAATGTTACCTGGCCCACAGAGCAAGAAAGCTGAGTGCCCTTGGGCAGGGGCCTTGCTGATGGAGTGGGGTGCACCTATGTGTACCAATTAGTACAGCTAAAAGAGCTTTGTAACATTTGCCCAAGCAGGGCAGAGGCCAGGCCAAGAAACCAAGAACCAGAGAGACATGCCTGAGGGCATAACAGAGGGGAGACTGTCCAAATCAAAGAATTGCATTCTAAGCAAGTTCCTGAACCTGAATTGCAGCCTGTTGCTTCACTAATAAACCTCACAATCATGAGTATTATCTGTGAGTTCTGTGTGGTCACTGTAATAAATTATCAAACTCAGCAGAGAAGTAGTGAATGTCATGGGAGGGACAGTTGATGTCAGAGTTGGTAAAAAGGCTGGAGGGTGGTGGCATGTCTGGCCTCGTAGCAATAAGCCTTGGGCTGATGATGGTGATTCTGTCTTGCTCTTGTAAAGTTAGAGGAGGTCAGAAGATGCCACCTCCATGCCCTTTTGCAGCAAGACTTGGGTCTGAGTAGTTGAGTTCAGTCACAGGAACACTGCATGAGTATCTGATTGATCTTCAATAAAAATCCTGGACATCAAGATTCAGGTGAGCTTCTGGGTTATCAACAGTTCCTATGTCTTGTCACACATTATTTCTGAGAGAATTAAGCATGTGCCCAGATGACTCCATGATGCCCTGGTGATGCAGTGGTTAAATATTTGGCTGTTAACCACAAGGTTGGCAGTTTGAACTCACCCAGTGTCTCCATGGGAGAAATACCTGGCAATCTGCCTCTGTAAAGATTATAGTCTAGAAAATCCTAGGGGACAATTCTGCTCTGTTACATGGGACACAATGAGTTAGCAATGAGTAGATGGCACTCAACAACAATACCCATGTGACTGCATTGAGCAACGACATCTAGAAATTTATTTCTGATTTATCCTGGATATTATCCCATATCCTGGTTCCCTTATTTTTATTGATATCCTTTTTTCCTGTAATAAACAACAAATGAATATAAAAATTTCTGAGTCCTATAGAGAATCATAGTTTGAAGATGGTCTTGGGGATGCCCCCAAAACAACAACACTGATTTTCTAATGCTACACCAATCTTGAAATCCTGGAGTAAATGACAGTCATGTTGGTTTAGCAATAGAAAATCAATAGTGTTTGTGTTGCAATTAATTTATATATTTAGGTAGACTTCATTTGCTAATATTTGGACAAGGATTTTTATACATGTATTTGAGAGATATTAGTCTGACTGAAAATTTCCCTTTCTTGTAATATTTTTGTTTAATTTTATTATTGGTATGTTAGTTTCATTAAATAGAATGCCAATTGTTTCTTTTTCTACTGCTTTTTCAAGGATTTTGTGTAAAGCAGGGGTTATTTTGTTCTTAAATGTTTGGTAGAATTTATCAGAAAAGGTATTTTGATATATATGATTTCTGTGGAGATTTTTTAAATTAGGAATTCAATTATCTTTGATTTGTATAGGGTTATTCAGAGTTTCTAAGGAGCTCTGGTGATAGAGTGCCTAAAGGCACTTGACTGCTAATCAGAAGGCTGACAGTTCAAACCCACCAGCCACTCTGTGGAAGGAAGACTGGGCAATCTTCCATAAATACTCATCACCTCAGAAACCCAAAGGGGATCGCTATGAGTTGCAACCGACTTGAAGGCAGGGAGTTTGTTTTTTTTGGATTCAGAGTTTCTATTTTTTTTTCTATTAAATTTGGTATTTTATGTTTTTCAATGAATCTAAGTTGTCAAATTTATTGGCATAAAGCCCCTGAGATTGTACCCAATAAAATATTCCTATATTTGATAATACATAGCAACACTACTCTTCCTCAGAGGTATAGTAAAGTAAGTAAGCACAGAAACAACAGAAAAAAACAAATTCATTGCCGTTGAATTGATTCCAGCTCACAGTGACCTCCTTTGGGTTTCTGAGGTGGTACATATTTATGGAAGTAGATTGCCCAGTCTTGCTTCTGTGGAGTGGCTGGTAGATTTGAACTGCCAACCTTCTAGTTAGCAGTCAAAATGCCTTAGGCACTATGCCACCAAAGCTCCTAGTAGGAACAACAGAGGCCTACATTTCTACTCTCTCTCCCTTGTGCCAACAAATGATGTGTAAGAGTAGGTGTTTAATATGAGTGGGTTTGTGTTAAGTGAGTGTATGTGTATTTGTGCATATACAGAAATTTTGGTTCAGAACATAATTTTTGTTTTGATAGCTTATTTCAGTTTGGGTTTCTGAAGCAGCAGATACCCAGACATTCATTAGCATGTAGATCTTTTATTAGGGAGGTGAAAGGATATCTGTGGAAGAAGAAGGAAGCAGGATTGGGCAGAGGAATAGAGTTGTGATTAAGTCACAATCAAGTTCCCAGTTGACCCCATAGGACATTCTGGGGCTGGGATGTCCTTTGAAAGTTATCCCAATGTAGGGACATGAAATCTAGTCTTTATATCCTCACATTGATCAGCTATCACACGTGGGCTGCCTCTGGTAGGAGATGTGACCTCGGGTAAGGCTATTGTCTTCAGCAATTCCCTTCAAGAGCTGGCAGCTGAGAAGTGAATTCTAGCAGCAGTCTCTTTCATGATGGTGAATATAGACAGTTCATCTCAGAACCCACCACATAGACACCTTCTGAAATTACTACCACTGACAGATAAATTTAATTCATTCCAAAATGTTTATCACCTTATATTCTATACCCATTTCAGTGTGTCTGCTTATCTACATGCTCATGTGTGAAAAAAAAAAAAAAATTCAGCTGGAATTTTAAAGAAGATACACAGGCAGAAATTACTAATATCATGCAAACTAGGCAGTCTGTCCCCCAGATAAAAGTATAATTGTAGGAAATTGGCCTGTCATTAATTCTTAATATGCTGTCTAATTTAAGTAGTATATCAAAGATCCTTGTTGAGTTACAAAGCAATATATCTCCCTGAAACTTGTTAGAGGTTGCTAAGTATTATGCTGTTGAGGCTAGTAAAGTGATTTTGTATAAATCCCTAAAGAACAGTTCTAATAAATGATGTATTATTTATTCCATTAGTATTATTTGCTTTCCAATTCCCCAGTACCAATAATTTCAGCTTGCTCCCTTCCTTTCACAAACAACAAATCTCAAATAATAAGGAAGAGAATTTCTGTGGGCCAAATCAGAATCAACAACATAGTCAAATAAAGATTGCTTGCATTATTCTGATAAATTTCTTATGATTTCTTCTGTTAAAAAATAGAGAAGTTTGAAAATGGCTTATTCCCAGCTACAACTGTAATTATTATGCATCATATGTCATCAAAATTTGAATAAATGTGGTCATTTCAGCATAAAGAATGAAGTTACAACTCATTTGCTTCCATTCTCAAATGTATTAAGAATGTGTCTTTTCAACAGGAAAGAAGAAGGAGAATTAATATGTACTGTACTTTAATTAAGGAGCTCTGGTAGTATAGTAGGTAAGGAATTTGGCTGCTAGCTGAAAGGTCACTAGTTCTAACCCACCAGCTGCTCCTCAGAAGAAAGGTGAGAGAGTTGACTTCTGTAAAGATTTACACCCTTGGAAACCCAATGGAGGTCACTATGAATCTGAATTGACTTGATGGCAATGAATTTGGTTTGGTACTTTAATTATATGGCAGTGCCTTTCACACACATGGACAGTCTGACTTTGTTTCCTATTTTAATCCCAGAGGTTTGTGGGAAGGGAGAAGTGATAATGCCACTTGTCTCCATGAGCTATATTAATTAATGAGTTGGCATTCTAGGGCAAAGATAAAGGCACTTTGTCATGGAACCAGTTAACTTTGTCATCTAATTTCACAACCATGTCAATAGCCTCACCTGAGATCTAATAAAAAGAAATATTTTGCCAGGCCAGTAGTAAAAGTAAGTAAAGACAGCAGAGTATTTAAAGATAAAATTAAACCAAGCCCAGTGTTATTGAGTCAGCTCTGATTCACAGCAACCCTATAGGACAGAATAGAACTGCCCCCTAGAGTTTCCAAGGCTGAAATCTTTATGGGAACAGACTGCCACATCTCTCTCTTGAAGAATAGTTAGTGGGTTTGAACAACTGACCTTTCAGTTAGCAGTGAAGTGATCTAAGCACTGCATCATAACACCTATATAAAAGATATGCAGCTGAACAATAGCACAGCATAATAGCTGTTAGATAATGGAAAGATTGGGAGTCACAAGCTTTTGCATCTACTAAAGACTGGAGTAAAATGGTGTTGTAGATATCTAGTGCTACTATAACAGAAATACCACACACAAATGGCTTTAAGAAACAGAAATTTACTCTGTCACAGTTTGTTGTTGTTGTTATGTGCCGTCAAGTTGGACCTGACCCCTCCTTGGGTTTCTGAGGCTCTGGTAGCATAGTGCCTAAGGCACTTGACTGCTAACTAGAAGGCTGACAGTTCAAATCCACCAGCCACTCTTTGGAAGGAAGGTTGGGCAATCTACTTCCGTAGTGATAATGTCTCGGCAATCCAAGGAAGGGTCACTATGAGTCAGGTCTGACTCAGCGGCACATAACAACAACATCACTACAGAAGTAGATTGCACAACCTTCCTTCCAAGGAGTGGCTGGTGAGTTTGAACCACCAGCCTTCTGGTTAGTGGTCAAGTGCTGGTTTAGGAGGCTGTTGTTGTTGCTGTTATTTGCCGTCAAGTCAGACCCGACTCATAGCAACCCCTCCTTGGGTTTCCGAGGCATATCACTACAGAAGTAGATTGCCCAACCTTCCTTCCGAGGAGTGGCTGGTGGGCTTGAACCGCCAGCCTTCTGGTTAGCAGTCAAGTGTCTTAGCCACTATGCTACCAGGGAAGGCTTTCTCTCTGTGTCTCTGGAGAAAGGGCCTAGTCTCTTCAGCTTCTTCTTCCTAGTTCCTTGGAGATCTCCATGTATCTTGGTATCTATCTTAACCCATCTCTGCTCATTCACTTCCTTTATATCTCAAAAGAGATTGACTCAAGATACAACCTACATTAATCCTGTCTCATTGACATAACAAAGACAACCCAATCCTGAATGAGATTATAACCACAAGCACAGAGATTAGAATTTACAAAACATATTTTCAGGGGAACACTATTCAATCCATAACAGGTGTTTATTCCTCACTCTGCATATTTTCTTCCTTGGGCATAGAGTTTATTAGCTTTATACTCTTCACACTCTTCTTCACTCTTCCCATTGCTAAATTTGTAAGGAATAAACTAGGCATTATCACATAGCTCTTCTTGGGAGCTGGGCACAAGCTTCATCTGCCAAATCTAACACAGCAGCCACTCTAACACAGCCTCTAACCATTCCAGTGTTATCTGCATCCTGGTGGGTAGTTCAAGTCTAATTATAAAATGGAGTACCAGAAAGTCCACCAGACTGCACTTATAAACCATGCATTCTAACTTTTAATTTACCAACAATAAAGTTATTATTTTTTAACTCATCTGTTTTTCTTTTAATTCTGAATTTGTTCAGATAAAATTTATAGAAAAAAAGTTCTATTTATTGTTCCTTTCCCCCCAAAAAAAAAAAAATTCTCAACATTTTCACAGACCAGGAACTCTGAGAAATAAAACAGAAGAGTGGATTGGAAAACTAAAACTTTGGGAGAGAGCAAGGAGTACAACTTTGGATTTTGAACTTTACTATTTGGACTGGACATTTTGAATTTTTGTTGTGTGTTTTTATTTGAGATGTGTATGGGACTAACATTTATCTGCTATGACATAAGAGGTGTTAAGCCTTAGGCAATATGGTATTTTTATTTTAATGGATAAAAATAGGTTATGACAGCTTTGTCCAAAGGCAAATGGATGTTTCTGTAGAAACAGGGACTTGAGCAAAGAGCCTTAGCCTTGTAAATGGCCCAGGCCTCTGTCAAATCACTGGCAGCCTGTGGACCTAACAACAGAGTTCACCTGGGACAATCTCAGCAAGTTGTAGGTGGTTTACTTCACTATAAAACACAGGCACAACTTTTCCAAAGTAATTGTAACTGAGGCAAAGTTCAGTGGTATGGGTCTTATAGGTCTTACAGGTCCTACAGGCATTGGTGGCCTGAATAACATTTGCTGCTTTAGAGTGAAAGACAGCTGAGTTCTTCAGTGTTACAAAAAGCACTAATGAGGTTCCAGCTTTAAATTTTTAGTGCCACGCTTGAGTATACTTCCTAATGTTTTTTATTTTTTTTTGTTTTTTAAATTGTCTTCAGGGCCCAGAAAGGGAACTACATCAAGATTAGCCTTGGATTCATGAGGCTTACCCACCAATTCATTGGCTGGTTAATTATATATGAAGGAGAAAATGAAACACATAGTATAGGAAACAGATTTTGCAAGCCTAAATAAAAAGGCACTATAGCAACAACATAGCAACAATAGTGGCCCAGGAATTCAGGCCTGCTCACAAAATAAACAGGAGGTATGACACTAGACAAAGTCTAAACTAAGTACTGTGTTGTTGTTATGTGCTTTCCAGTCAGACCCAACACACAGCGACCCCTCCTTGGGTTTCCGAGGCAGTATCACTATGGAAGTAGATTGTTAAGTACTGTAAGGCTTAGAAATCAAGAGCTTTTGAATATACTACCAAATGGCAAGAAAGGCACCTCAGCTAAGACATTTGGGACTTTCAATAGTGCAAATTTCTCATTGTGAAATGACAGCAATGGCTGGCTGAGAGAAAAACTAGTATGCACAAGTGGACCTCCCACCATACACCCAAAGCTCCAAATACATAAATGTGCAGTGCTTAAATTAGCCTCTTGCCAGAAGTTTTTTTCTAATGGAATTTAAGTTCATAGCTCATGGATCACAGACTGGTATAGACTGGTCAGCATCTCTGTGCTAGGGTCTTTGGTAACACTGAGTCTTGAATTCTGGAAACATCATTTTGTGTTGATGACTACTCTAAGGACTAGAGATTAGTTTATTTTCTAAATTTGGTACATGTGGAGTCAATGCTATAATAATGTCAGGTTTCTTATTAACTCCTTGGTTCTTTAAAGTGAGGTATATAAGAGATTTTGCATTATAAAATCTGAAGCCCTAAATGAAGGAGCTACACCTATTTCTGTGAGACAATTTAGAAGGCAGTTGCTGAATTACCAGTTCTATCCAAGCATCCATTATACTCCTGATTGAGGCTGAGCTGCATAATAAATTTGGGAGGATGTCTGGGATCTTAATTTCAACTTAGAAATGTTAAAGTTTCAATATTTAGTTCCTTAGGGGAAAAAAATTTGGTATCAGACTTTAATTCATTTGGACTTTAATATATTTTGACTTTAACTTGAAAGGAGATTTAATCTTTGAACTTCAGTTTTGCCCTGGGACTTTTATAATAGTGGGGTCTTTATATTCCATATTTTGAGTATTCCTATGGTGTTGCCATCTTATTACTAGGAAACTTTTATACTATCTTTATGTTGTCCTTTAATCTCATTGCAGAAGCATTGGTATGATATTGAAAAATGTAGGTGGACATAACTTGGAAATGGAAATAGAATAGAGAATTAATTTTCAACTTTGTGTAAAGACTGACCTTAAAGTGGATTTACTTAATGAAATGTAGATTGTTATTTCCAGGTGTTCAGGATGCAAATTCTGTATAATGCAGAGCTCCCAGGAGAATCTACAAAGGACAGGTGGTAAGAATTTGGCAGACATCCACTGAAGATGAGAGTGAAACTTTTGCAATAGGTTGTATATCTCCTTCTCTGAGGGATAATCATAAAATTATTTTTTTAATTTAATGGTTTAAGAGACAATTAGGTGTAGGGAATATTGGAGGTAAATGCTTACTCCTGATATTTTTTTTCCATGTGGATGTAGAGCTATTAGAGTTATCCTATAGCCTCTCTCTGGCCTTTCACTCAATCCACCCCAGGGGGAGCAGCTATTTATCTGATTAACAAATTGGTGAAGAATAAACCTAGCATGTTCATTTCCTCTCTGCCATTCTAACTGTGAGAGTGAGTGACTTACTGGGAGCAAGCTATCTTTTTAGTTTCTTTAGAGTCTAGGCTAGTTATTAGTCAGACTCTACTGTTCTGGAGCATGGAGAAAATAGGGAGAAGGAGAAGGAAATGGTGCTAGCAAAGGGTAGGGAAAAAGGCCTGCCACAGCTCTATGCAGATAAAAACCAAACCAAACACACTGCCGTCAAGTCAGACTGATTCATAGTGACCCCTCCTTGGATTTCAGAGGCGATATCACTACGGAAGTAGATTGCCCAACCTATGCAGATAAATCTACTTAATTCTCAAATTTGGTATTAACAAGATATGCTCCAATTTAACTCTTTTTAGTGATGAAGTTGATATTCCATTTCTATCTGTCATTTGAGGATTTATTTCTCAATTTGTTCAGAATTGGGTCTCAGGGTGTGATACTCTTTAATTAGTCCCCTTGAAAACTCCCAATACGATCAGAGCTGACCTCTATAATTTACTAGTTATGTGATCTGGCCATGTCTATGAAAATCTAGTTTGCGCCACGGTTTTGAACCGTTCATTTTGGGTCAAAGCCCTGCTAGGAAATTAATCTTCCTCTTAGAAAACATAGTAGTGTTTGCATTGTATAGCAACCAAATATCCTGAGTGGTTGAGTCAAAAACAACAGTGCCCTGGTCAAAGATGGCAGCTGACTGTACTGCTTTGAATGTTTGTCTATCTACACAGTCCTGCCAATAATCCAATGTCACACGTCAGGATCCCAAAAAGGCTCACTACACCTCTTCCTAGTCCCCCATTCCAGGGATCAACTTCTAATTTTTCCCATCTGGTTAGCATTGCATATCACCCAAATTTTAAAAATTCAAGTCTATTCTGGTTGTCTTCACTGGCCATGACTGAACTGGTTCTAACTGATTTAAAGCTGTGCTTTGCTCATCTGTGAAACTACAATTATTAAATCTACCTCAGTGCATGGTTGGTGAATATTAAATAAAATTTAGGGGATTACTGAATATGACATCATTTTAGATCTGTGGACAAATGGCTTTGCTAATACATCACCCCAGAAAGAGAAAGACTAATTACTTCAGTCTTAGGGAGAGTTGGTTGTATACAAGCCCCCCCACAGAGGATGACAGCAGCTTAGAATGACTTTCTGGGCAGGTTAATTCAAGCAGATGAAGAGGAAGGAACCAGTCAACCATGTCCAGGAAGAGGCTTACTACTCTTGGGAGGAGTGTATGAGGAGCTCAAGGGGAGAAAAAGAGCTAGAAGTATTATTTTAATGGAAGTTCTTTCACATGGAAACAGGAGGAATGCAGAGTAAATATGATAACCATAATGATATGCAGATACTGTCTGAATATACTAAATGAGATAAAATACTTTTTAAGACTCTAAACAATCAAAAAAAAAATGTTTGTGAACTAGACGATTCATACTCATATTCACCTTGTGAAAATTTCCTACCTGTCATATGAACAGATTAGAACTTTTCAATCATATTGAATAAAAGGAAATGTCAGTGTGAATTTTATTTGAATTCTTGTATTTTTTCATATTAGAAACTGAAAGATTGATGTATTACTCATGTCTAATTTAATTACTGGAGAAACACTTTGTCTACTTGTTGACAAAGTAAAGGTGATTTGTTTTAGAATGAAAATATCCCCCATCCTCCACCAACAAATGTCATTTCAAGGCAAGATATTTTCAACTATTTATTAAAATTTTATATTTTCAATTTAAAAAAATTGAATTCAAGAAAAATAGAATAAAGCAGAACTAAACTGAATTGAACCAGCCGCAGGGATTCAGGAGAGGAGAGGGAACCCAGGCATGTCCAAAGCAGCAGGGCGGGAGAGTGGGAGAAAGGGGATTAAAAGGCCCAGGAACTGGGATAGAGGAGGAGTCAGCCACAGGGACCCAGATAAGGGTCGTACGAGAGGTTTCCAACAGGGAGACAAATTTGTCTGTTGGATTGTCCCACTGTGGTGATGTGTTGATGTGAGTTTTGAGGCTGAGCCACTGGAGTTTCAAACACAGCAGGATGCACATGGTGTACAGGTATCAGCCCAGCTTACAGACTGAGACAGACTAGGAAGAAGGAAGAGGCCATCCACTTCTCAAAGAATTGGCCAGGGAAAACCTTATGAATAGGAAAGAAATACTGTCTGGTACATTACAGTGCAACTTTATGAATAGTCCAGTTAGGTTAGAAGGCTCTCAAAATAGGACTGGGAAAGAGCTGCATCATCAGAGTAAACCCAACCTGACTCACATGGATAAGGTAAAGTTTTCGAGACCTCCATTTGCAGATGTGGCACCACTCAAATTGAGGGGAAACAGCTGCAGACATCCATTACTCATCAAAACATGGAACGTACGAAGTATGAATCAAGGAAAATTAGAAGTTGTCAAAAATGAAATGGAATGCATAAAGATTGATATCCTCAGCATTAGTGAGCTGAAATGGATTGGTTTTGGCCATTTTGAATCAAGAACCATATGATCCACTATGCTGGGAATGACAGTTTGAAGAGGAATGGCATGGCATTCATCATCACAAAGGATGTTTCAAGATCTGTCCTGAAGTACAACGTTGTCAGTGATAGGATAAAATCCACATGCCT
>NW_006921848.1:3395227-3407048 GCF_000298275.1 Orycteropus afer afer | reverse complement strand
ATGGTTTAAAATCAAGAAGGGAGTATGTCAGGGTTGTATACTTTCCCCACACTTATTCAATCTATATGCTGAGCAAATAATCCGAGAAGCTGGACTATATGAAGAAAAATGCATCAGGATTGGAGGAAGAATCATTAACAACCTGAGATATGCAGACGATACAACTTTGCTTGCTGAAAGTGAGGATGACTTCAGGCACTTACTGATGAAGGTTGAAGAATACAGTCTGCAGTATGGATTTCATCTCAATACAAAGAAAACAAAAATCCTCACAACTGGACCAATGAGCAGCATCACAATAAATGGAGAGAAGATTGAGGTCATCAAAGAATTAACATTGCTTAGTTCTACAATAGATGCCAATGGAAGCAGCAGTCAGGACATTGGATGACATGTAACACTGGGAAGGTCAACCCCGAGGGAGCTGTTTCAAGTGCTGAGGAGCAAGGATATCTCCTTGAGGACTAAGGTGCCCCTGACACAAGCCATGATATTTCCAATCACCTCACATGCATGTGAGAGCTAGACAATGAATAAGGAAGACCAAAGAAGAGTTAGCTGCTTTAGAGTTGTGGTGCTGGGGAAGAATGCTGTAAGTACCATGGACTGCTAAGAGAACTAACAGACCTGTCCTAGAGGAAGTGCACCCAAAATGTTCCTTGGAAGCAAGAATGGCCAGACTTTGTCTCACCTACTTTGGTCATGTCATCAGAAGGACCATTCCCTGGAGAAGGATGTCATGCTTGATAGGGTGGAGGGTAGACAAAAGAGGGGAAGGCCTTCAACGAGATGGATTGACATGGTGGCTGCGATGATGGGCTCAAATATAGCAGGTATCATGGAGCTGGCGTGGTATCGGGCAACGTTTCATTCTGCTGTGCATGGGGTTGCTACGAGTCGGAAACGACTTGACGGCACCTAGCAACAACAACAACAAACTGAATTGAGTTGAGTTGACTTGGATTCAGTTGGGTTGGGATGGATTAAATCCCAAGAAGACTGTACCACAATGATCTACCTACACAGATAAGGAAAATGAGGCCACTAAATACTTAATTTTCATCACTTGCTTTTATGCCATGTATTTTCATTTATTCGTGGAAGACCTGTGAAAGGAATACAGTTTACTGACCCCAAAAGTAAATTCTTCCCACTATGTGAGCAATTTTTTGCTGAGTTCTGAAGTATTATTTATTTATTTAATGCCTAGACTTTTCACTTTAACTTAGTTTCAAATTTAGATAGAAATTATCAGAGTCAGAAGAAATATATGCTGCAACAGACTTCTATCCTTAAAAATTGATTTTTTTTCCACCTCATCTAGGAAATCCCTTTAGAAATTTGCATAGCCAGATTCAGCTGATGTGGCTCACCAATGTGGCGCACCACAATATGGGGAAGCAAAATTTGCCCAAGAAGTTAAGAGACCCAAATGTTAGCATCCACCAATTCAAATGTATATTTTTAAAATAGTGCATAATGGAAAAGTTCAGTCACATAAAAATGAACTGGAATAAAAAGAACCCTATACACTCATTACTCACTTTCAAACATTATAAACACATAACCTAATTTATTTCATCTATGCCTCTACCCTTTTTTCCCTACACCTGGATTACTTTGAAGCACATCTTAAACATCAAACATTTCCATACATATCTCTAAAAGTTAAGAACTCTGTATTTTTTTTTAACACAGCCACAATGTAAGTATCCCACCTAAAATATTAACAAAAAAACTGCTTTACATTATCAACTACCCAGTCAGTATTTAAATTCCCTAAATGTCCCATACAGTTTTCTAAAATAGTTTATTTGAATCTAGATCAATATAAGATCACTTGATTTTCTGTTTGTTTGTTTGTTTCTTAAGTGGCTTCTAAACTACTGGTTTTCCTCCTTCCTTTCTTTCCTTGAAATGTATTCATAAAAGATATCAGGTTCTTTGTCCTGTAGTATTTCTTATGGACTGGAAGTATCTTATGACATCCACATGATTAAATGTTGCTCTGTCCTCCATATTTCCTGTAAAATGGTAAATACATCTGTATATGATCAGACTCATGTTTGATTTTTTTTTGGCAAAAATACTTCATATGTGTAGTATATACTTCCATGAGGAAGTACATAAAATAATGTTTCTTTTTGTGATGTCAGAGACATTATGATCTTTACCTAGATCTATTATTGATTATATTCTAATTCTACAATTATTTTTTCATTCATTATCTGACACATGTCCATGACTAAAAAATGCTCATCATTTTTTTGGTAAGATTGTACAGGAAAATAGAACAAAATTTGATTCTTTCCTAAAATGTTATAGTTACCTATGTCTACATAATAAATATCCCATGACTTAAAAACTTAAAACAATAACAATTATTTTGTTTTCTCTCATAATAATGAAATAATGAGATGTTGACTGTACTCAGCTACTTGGTTCACATTTGAAGTTTCTCATGTGATTGCAATAGTCAGAGTGAGCCTAGCACCCTTTTGGAGGTGTATCTTCACTTACATTTGGTAGTTGATGATGAGCGTCCACTGTCTGGATTTCATGGCGAGAAACGTGAGCACTGTATGTGGCCTGGGCTTTCTCAAGCATGGCAATTGATTTCTGTGAGAGAAGTGTTTCATTTTATGGCTTAGCTTCAGAAATCACAGAGTATTATTGACAAAACAAACACCAGCCCACCTCATTCAAGAAGAGAGAACATGGACCCCATATCTTCATAGGAGGAGTGTCAATGTCATATTGTAAGAACACATGAGATAGGGAGTTCCAACAAGATGGCAAATTAGGCAGACAAGCTAATAAACCCTCTGCAACAAAGCAATGAGAAACCAATTACAACTGATACACAAGATGATCATGAAACCCTGGGTTTTGAAGTCAAGGATAAAGTAGTGGGTTGAACATTGCAGTAATTCAGTTTGTGTGTCAACTTGCTGGGCCTGGTTGAGTGGTTGGGCAGTTGGTGGTAGTTATTCCCCATGATGAGACTGGCAATCAACTCCATGGTGGAATCTACCACAAGCAGCTGAGTAGATGTCTTTGGGATGTGATCTGCTTCCTGTATATAAGGAGAAGCCTTGGGAATGGTCTCTAGCCTATGACACATTTGGACCCTGCATGTAGCTGTTTCATTGTTCAGCAGCCTGCCTTGTTCTGCTGACTTTGGGACTTACAATGAACTTGAATTAATGGCCTGCTGCATGGTTTGGTAACATCGGGAATGTGCCTTTTTACTTATCAACCTTGGGCTTCTCAACCTCAGCAGCCAGCAGCTGTCTGAGTGAAGAAAAGCCTCTAGCTCCAGTGGGCTGGGAGCAGGAGGCAGAGCTGGACCCCAAGGTTGAGGGGCTTTCACCCAGCCCCTAGAATCTGGCACTTTGAACTTGGACTTAAATTCTCCACACTGTAAGAGAATGAACTCCTGTTTGTTAAGGCCATCCCATTTGTGGTATATTTGTGTCAGAGTGGCACTAGCTAACCAGAACAAATATCAACTAGTAGAAGAACCTGAATGAAGACAGTGAGTAAGGAGACAAATGGAGCAGCAGAATACTGGCTGTCCTGAGGGCACAGTCATTTTGAATGTATCCTGGTAGCAACCTAAGTAAGAATCAGCTGTGTGCACTAAAGACTGTATGGGCAAGGACTGCATTGGTGCTTGACAACCAGAAAGGAAAACAACAAAGAAGGACACAAACAGACGTGTGGACTGCCTATAGCTGTCCTGAGGTCATAGCCATTTTGAATATTCACAAGCAGCAGGAGTGACCATCTTTAATATATGCAGATGGTATTCTTACCTAGATGGTGATATAGGAGTGGGCTCTACTTACTGAGGACAGAACTAGCAACCACTCTGGAGGCTGATAATTGGAAAGGTGTGGGATTCCCCTTGTTACTCTTATACCTCACACACTCTTGGTGAACTGAAGTGTGGCCATACCCTGCCTCAACCCAACTTCTTAGCCAGCAAGAATTCCACCCCAGTCTGTGTCCTGACACAGGCTGAGTGCAGTGCCCTGGCCCCCACAGGGTTGTTTTTGACTGTATGTTTTCATTTTTAATTTATTTTTTTATCTTCTTTTTTGCTTCCTTTTTTTCTCTCTCTCTCTCTTTTCTGTCCCTTGTTCTTATTTTATTTCTACCCTTTTCCTGTTTCCTTTTTTTTTCTTTCTTTTGGTTCTTCTCATCACTTGTTCTTCCTTTTGTATTTTTCCAATTTTTTTTCTTTGCTATTATTTTACTCTTGCTCTTTTCTCTCATTTTTCTTTCCCAGATATTGTGCTTTTTTCCTCTTTATCTTCCTTTTATTCTTTTGTTTAATATATCTTGAAAATTTTTCTCCTCATTTATCCCCTCCCCCTTTTTTTTTTCCAATTGTTCTGTTTATGCACTGATTTGAGTTTTTTGTTCTCTTGCTTTTATTTTTTGGTGTTTTTTTAAATTTGTTTTATCTAACTGAGTGGAAGACAGTAACTTTTCCAAAAGAACCCAACCATACCTGCACCTTCTGCAGCCCATCCACTGAGTGATGGCCACCACTTGCTTTTGTACCAACTGACCAACAATAGATGGCAGCCAATACCAGTTCAACTCACCCTCAACTGCTTCCTATGAACAGCTAGCAGAGATCTGTGGACACATTCTCATTCTCTTTCACACAATAAATATGAATATAATACCACAATTTCTCAGTGCCAACAGATCATCACAGTCCACACAAAGAAGCAAGATAAAGTACTGAAAACAGGGGGCCAGGACATAGACCCAGAAAACATCCCTGAGGAAGAAGCAGCACTGGACCTGCTTGATAAGGAACTCAAAAAAATTATATTTAGATACCTTCAATGGATTGAGAGACAGCTCAAAGATAACAAAGACAAGATCAAGGAAAACACAGACAAAACTCTAGAACAATTTAGGAAAGCAATACAAGAACAAATTGACAAAATAAAAAATTAGAAATGATAAAAAAAATAACTAAATAAAAATCCAGAAAATTAATACTAAGATTTCAGAAATAGATAATACATTGAAAGGGCAAAGGAGTAGAATCAAATCATTGGTCAACGGAAGACAGAATTAATGAGACTGAAGACAAATACCTCAATATTACTTTGTTAAGGGATTAATCAGACAAAAAATCAAAACAAAATGTAGAAATACTAACTAACATTCATGTGGATATTGTAGTGCAGTAAATTGCTTAATATTGTCCTTCTATTCATAGTCCTCCATTTTGTGATATATTTTAAATCCTAATCCTTATGCCTGTTTAGAGAGCTCTAGTAGCATAGTACGTAAGGCACTTGACTGCTAACCAGAAGGTTGGCAGTTTAAACCCACCAGCCACTCCTTGGAAGGAAGGTTGAACAATCTACTTACGTAGATATACTGCCTTGGAAACCCAAGGAAGGGTTGCTATGAGTCAGAGACAACTCAAGGGCACATAACAACCGCAACAACATGCCTGTTTAGGGTAGGATGTATCTTGAGTCCCTCCTTGTTGGAGGGTATGACTCACGTCATCACCCATTTTGTGATGCACTGTAAATCCTATTCTTTATGCCCGTTTAGGGAAGGATGTATCTTGAGTTCTTCCTTGCTGGAGGGTATGACTTACGTCATCCTTGGCTTCTGTGAGGGCATAGATAGATAGATAGATAGATAGATAGATAGATAGATAGATGTTCTGAGAAAGTTCTCCCTCTCTTCCTCTGGTTCTGTATTTGGTTTGTCATCATCTCACCCCTAGACTTGAGACAGCATCCATCATCTGACCTGCCAATTTGAGTTTTCCAACACCCACAGCCATGTAAGTTGGGAAAATCCTCCAGACTTACACACAAACCTGGGACTTTCCGGCCTCCCAGCCTCCACCACCACCATGTGAGCCATTTCCTTGGGAGTTTGGAGTTCTGTGAGATGTTACATTGAACTACCTAAGATGGGAGGGAGATTATTGAGGGGAAGAGAAATAGTTGATGTCAGAGATGATGGAGTGACATGGCAGTTTGGAGAAGTTGGATATTTGAGACATCTTTAACCTCTGCCTCATAGGGATTTTGTGCTGATCTTTCTAAAAGAAATTACTCAAGCAGATACCATTGAGAGGAATAATGTACATGTAATCAGAATTCTAGAACAGGAAGAGACAAATAAAACCACAGAGAAAATTCTCAAAGATTTGTTGGATGAGAATTTCCCTAATAAGATGAAAGACAAGAATATATCCATTCAAGAGGTTCAACAAACCCCAAACAGGATAGACCCCAAAAGACAATCTGCAAGATATATCATAATCAAGTTCACCAAAACCAAAGACAAAGGAAGATCCTGAAAGCAGCATGGGAAAAATGAGAAGTTACCTATAAAATGCAACCAGTACACTAAACTTTGATTTCTTGACATAAACCATGCAGGTGAGAAGGCAATGGGATCAATTACATAGAACCCTGAAAGAAAAACTCTCCAGTCAAGCATTATATAACCAGGAAAATTGTCCCTCAAATATGAGGGTGAAATTAGGAGATTTCCCAAAAAACAGAAATTAAAGGAATTTGTTTAAACCAGATCAACTTTACAAAAGATGCTAAAGGGGGTCCTTCAAACAGAGAACCAACAATAGCAAACAAAGCCGTGATTAACACACATGATGACATAAACCAGAAACCAATCCAGTTATAGAAGTAGCCAAAGCAAAATAAGTGTACGAGACTATAAACAGGGAACCAGAGACATCAATTGTTAAATGAGAACAACTACAAACCAAACAGAGGTAATAAATAGTGCAGTTACAGAACTACAAGGAAGGCAAGACAATTGCGAGATAGAACAGACTGTGTTAAACTTGGGAAGAAAATAATAAATCACAAGGGAACCTCAAAGAAAAATAATAAACCTTTGCATCAAAATAAAAAAAGAGGACAATCACAAATATTTAGCAAGTACTAAAACAAAAGCAATGAAAGAGATGATAACACAATTCATAACAAAATATGCTCAGCATAGAAAATTATATGGAATAAGGAAATCAGCAACAACATAAAAAACACATAACAAAATGACACCAATAAATTCATACTTGTCGATAATTACACTGAACGTCAATGGATTACATGCACCAATTAACAGACAATCAACAGGAGAATTGCAGACTGTATAAGAAAACATGACCCATCAGTATACTATCTACAAGAGACTCACCTTAGACACAAAGACCTAAATAGACTAAAAATCAAAGGTTGGAAAAAGATATACCAAACAAATGGCAACCACAAAAAGGACTGGAGTGGCAGTATTAATTCTGATAAAATTAGACTTTAAGACAAAACAACCGTAACAGACAACAAAGGACATTATATAATGATTAAAGGATCAATTGAACAAGAGGACATAACCATAACAAATATCTATGAACCCAATGAAAGAGCCCCAAAATACAAGCAAACTTTAACAGAAATTAAAAGACAAATAGATGACTCCACAATGATAGTAGGAGACTTCAATACAACGCTTTCAATAAGAAATAGAACAACTGGAAAGAAATTCAACAGAGATGCGGAAGAATAAACAATACTATCAACCAACTTGACCTTTATAAATATTGACAGAGCACTCCACCCAACAGCAGCAAAATATACATTCTTTTCCAGCACACATTGAACATTCTCCAGGATAGACCATATGATAGGGCACAGATCAAGACTCAATATTGAAACACTGCAAAGTATCTTCTCAGTACTATAAAATTAGAAATCAACACTAGGAAGATCAATGAAAAAAGAGCAAACACATGGAAACTGAGTAACACCCCCCTAAAAAATGACTGGATAATAGAAAATGAAAAGAAAAAAAAATTTCTTGACTCTAATGAGAATGAAAACACAACATAGCAAAATCTTTGAGACACAGAAAAAGCAGTGATCAGAGGGGGATTTATAGTGATAAAGCACACATCAAAAAAGAAGAAAGAGCCAAAACCAACACTTTAACCCAACATCTCCAACAATTAGAAAAAGAGCTAAAGGTCACTAGAAGAAAAGAAATAATCAAGATTAAAGCAGAAATAAATGAAACAGAAAATTGAAAGACAATAGAAAAAAATCAACAGAACTAGAAGTTGGTTCTTTGAAATGATTAATAAAGTTGACAAGCTTAACAAAAAGTTAAAGTTGGCAAAGTTAACAAAAGAAAAGGAGAAGATGCAAAAAACACAAATAAGAAATCAAATGGATGACATCATAACAGAAGCAACAGAAATAAAATTAATAATATCAGGCAGGATACTATGAAGAACGTTACTCCAACAAATTAGAAAACCTAGAAGAAATGGACAGATTTCTAGAAACACACTACTTACCTAAACTAAAAGAGACTGAGGTAGAAAATCTGAACAGTTCCATAACAAAAGAAGAAATTGAACTGGTCAGAAAAAAATTACCAATAGAAAAAAGCCCTGGCCTACATGGTTTAACAGGAGAATTCTACCAGTAATTCACAGAAGCATTAACACTAATCCTATTCAAACTATCCCAAAACACAGAAAAGGATGGAATCCTCTCAAATTCATTTTATGAAGCAAGCATAATCCTGATACTAAAACCAGGCAAAGGCACCACTAGAAAGGAAAGCTATTGACCTCAATATCCCTCATGAATACAGATGCAAAAATCTTCAACAAAATCCTAGCCAATAGACTCCAACAATTTAAAAAAAAAAAAAAAAAGAAGAAGAATACATCATGACCAAGTGGGATTCTTATCATTTATGCAAGGATGGTACAACATTACAGAACAATCATCAAAATCAATCACATAGATAAAATAAAGGAAAAGAGTCACATGATCCTATCAATAAATACAGAAAGCATTTGATAAAATCCAACATCCATTCCTGATAAAAACTCTCAGAAAAATAGGAATAGAAGGGAAATTCCTCCACATATTGAAGGGCATATGTGCAAAATCAATAGCCAACATTACTCTCAATGGAAAGAGACTGAAACCATTCCCCTTGTGAACAGGAACCAGACAGAGATGTCCTCTACCTTCATTTCTATTCAACATTGTACTGGAAGTCCTAGCCAGGGTAAAAGGCAAGCAAGGGAAATCAAAGTCATCCAGATTTGTAACAGAAGTAAAACTACCCCTATTTGCATATGATATGATCTGATACATAGAAAACCAAAGACACTCAGCAAGAAAAGTACTGAAACTTACTGAAAGATTTGGCATAGTGGCAGGATATAAGATCAACATCCAAAAGTCAGTCGGATTCCTCTACATTGGCGAAGAGGTCTCAGAAAAGGATGTAAGGAAATCAATACCATTTACAATAGCTACCAAAAAGAAAAGATACTTGGGAATAAATCTTACCAGGAGCACAAAAGACCTATGCAAAGAAAACTACAAAACACTACTTGGAGAAACTATAAGAGAGGTATGTGAATGGAAGAACATACCATACTCGATAGGAAGATTGAACATCATGAAAATGTCAATACTACCCAAAGCAATCTATACATTCAGTGCAATTCCAATTCAGATTCCATCAGAATTCTTTAAAGACATGGAAGAATCAATTGCTAATTTTGTATGGAAAGGAAAGAGATCTCAGGTAAGAAAAGCCCTACTGAAGAACAAAGTAGGAGGTCTCACACTCCCAGATCTCAAAACCTACTATAAAGCCATAGTTGTCAAAACAGCCTGGTATCAGTACAATGACAGACACATAGACCACTGGAACAGACTGTCTTCTTCTGACTGTCTTCTGACAGACTGAACACCCAGAAATAGATCCATCCACCTATGGTCAGTTGATCTTTGACAAAGGGCCAAAATCCATTCAAAGGGAACAAGATAGTCTCTTTAACAAATGGTGCTGGCAAAACTGGATATCCATTTGCATAAAAATGAAACAAGATCCATACCTCACACCGTACACAAAAACTAAGTCCAGATGGATCAAAAACTTAAATGTGAAACCTAAAGCTATTAAGTTTGCCAAAGAAAAAATAGGGGCAAACTTATGGGCCTTAATTTATGGCATAAATAGACTATTAAGCATAAACTAAGATGCATGAACAGCAGAATATAAATTAGATGATTGGAACCTTCTAAAAATTAAATTTTTATGTGCATCAAAAGACTTCTCCAAAAGAGCAAAAAGAGAACCTACAGAATGGGAAAAAGTATTCGGCAATGACATATCAGACAAAGGACTTATCTCTAAAATGTATAGAAAACTCCAACACCTCAACATCGAAAAGACAAAGAATCCAATTGAAAAATGGGCAAAATACATGAACAGACACTTCACCAAAGAAGGCAGTCAGAAAGCCAATAAATACATGAAGAAATGTTCACGGTCATTAGCCATTGTCACTGACGTTAGAGAGATACAAATCAAAACAACCACGAGACACCATCTCACCCCAGCATTAATAGCAAAGTTCAACAAGACAGAAAATAACAAATTTGGTGAGGATGTGGAGAGATTGGGAGTTTTGATGAGACTGAAAAATGATACAACCACTGTAGAAATCAGTATAGCAATTTCTTAAATACTTGCGAATAGAAATACCATTTGATCCAGCAATCCCATTACTAAGTGAGAGACAGGACATGAATAGATATATTCACACTCATGTTCATCATAGCACTATTCACAATAGCAAAAAGATGGAAACAACCTAAGTTCCCATCAACCGAGGAATGGATAAACAAACTTTGGTACATACATACAATGGAATACTATGCGACCCAAAAGAATAATGTAGAATCTGCAAAATATCACATGTGGATGAACTTGGAGGACATTATGCTGAGTGAAATAAGTCCATCATAGAAGAACAAATATTATATTAGTCCACTATTGTAAAAAGTAAAGGAAATTTCTTTGTTGGTTATCAGGGACAGGAGGGGAGGGAAGGCAAATTTCTAGATAGATGGGGGAAAAAAAAGTAGGTAAATAGATAGATAGATATACTAAAGATTATTAGTGGTTTCCAGGAGTAGGAGGGAGGGGAAAGGGAAGCTTTTGTTTGGAGAGCGTTGAGTTTATGCTAATAGGTGGTGGAATGTTTTGGAAAAGGATAGCAATAATGGTGGCATGACATGAAAAATGAGATTACTGTGCATGAGCTATAAATGTGAAAGTTGTTATGTTGGCAAATGTCTTATTGTGTATGTTTTCACCACAATAAAAGTAAAAAAGAAAAAGCACATGAGATAATACATCTTATTGCTATTATCTTGGAAAATGCAATTTGCTATATTTTATTTATCATGATTTACTATAATTAATTGATTATAATTAACTATCCAAAGTTGATCCAATCTGTTTTTAATTATTATCATCATTATGAACTCATGGATCCAAGAACTTCTGATGTATTCCAATCCTTTGAAGTTATTGTTTTTATTTATGTATAACTTATTTTATCTTTGACAAATGAGAAATTTTATTTATTTATTTATTAATACAACCACACTAGTTTTTGAAAGCCTTCTGGATTTCTGGAATGACATGACATTCCAAGCTTGTCTTGAACATTCCTCATCCAGGAATTGGTATTAGCCATTTCTCTAAGAAGTTGACCTTTTACTTTACCAACCATTATGTGCTCTTCTAATGATTTGTGTTTAGACATTTCATCAGGAAAAAATCCAATTTATTCTTCTTGTTGTTGTTATTTGCCGTGGAGTCGGCCCCGACTCATAGCGACCCCTCCTTGGGTTTCCGAGGCAGTATCACTACGGAAGTAGGATTGCCCAACCTTCCTTCCGAGGAGTGGCTGGTG
>NW_006921848.1:3393003-3394942 GCF_000298275.1 Orycteropus afer afer | reverse complement strand
GAAGTAAATTGCTCTGTCTTCCTTCCATAGAGTGGCTGGTAGGTTTGAACCACCAACCTTCTGGTTAGCAGTCAAATGCCTTAGGCACTGCGCCACCAGAGCTCCTCTTGATGATATAGTAAATAGAATTTCTTTCTTTATCTCACTTTCAGATTTTTCATTGCAAGTTTCTAGAAATGGTATTATTTTTGTGGCTCAATCTTATGTTTTGCAACCTTGCTAAACTTGTTTTTTAGTTCAAATAGTTTTTAGTGGACTCCTTGGGATTTTCTACATGTAAGATCATTTCATCTGCAAATGAAAATAGATTTACTTCTTCCTTTCCAATATGAATGCCTTTTATTTTCTTCACCAAATTGCTCTGGCTAGAACCTCTATTAAAAAATCAAAACCAAACCCACTGCCATCGAATCGGATATGACTCAATCCCTCCTTGGGTTTCCAAGATTGTATCATTGTAGAAGTAGATTGCCCAACCTTCCTTCTGCCAGAACTCCTGGAACCTCTATTACAATGTCAAATAGAAGTGGCAACATGTTTTGTTGAACATTTCAAGAACTATATTTTAGTTAATTTTCTCATTAATTTCCACTCTAATCTTTATTATATTTCTTCCTTCTTGTGTTAATTTTAGTTTATTTTTTATCTAGTGTCTTAGGGTCAAAGTTTAGGTTATTGATTTTAGGTCTTTCTTCTTTCTTAACACAGATGTTTAAAGCTATATATTTTTTCTCTTTAAGTAGTTTCAGCTGCATCACATAAGTCTTAGTGTTGTACCTCCATTTTCAATTATATAAACAGTCCCTCGTTTACAAACATCCAAATTACAGATCTTCTATAGTCATGAACCAACCCCGGTACACCCTATTACATTAGAAATTCAAGGAACATACAATGATTTGTAATAAATGAGCATATCAAAAGATTTTTGTTGTTGTTCTTAGGTGCTGTCAAGTTGCCTCCAACTAGTAGCAACCCTATGTACAACAGAATGAAACACAGTCCAGTACTGTACCAGCCTTACAATGCTTGGTATACCTGAGCTCATTGTTGCAGCCATTGTGTCAATCTGCCTCATCAAGGGCCTTCTCCTTGTTTGTTGACCCTCCACTTTGCCAAGCATGATAGCCTTCTCCAGTGAATGGTCCCTTCTGACAACATGACCAAAGCAGGTGAGACGGACTCTGGCCGTTCTCGCTTCCAAGGAGCATTCTGGCTGCACTTCCTCCAGGACAGATTTGTTAGTTCTTCTGGCAGTCCATGGTACTTCCAATATTCACAACTCAAAAGCATCAACTCTTCTTCAGTCTTTTTTACTCATTGTCCAGCTTTCACATACATTTGAGGCAAGTAGAAACACCATGGTTTGAGTGAGGTACACCTCAGTCTTCAAAGAGACATCTCTGTTCTTCAGCGCTTTAAAGAGCTCCTTTGCCTCAGATTTTCCCATTGCAATACGTAGTCTGATTTCTTAACTGCTTCTTTCAGCTCTGGTGGAGTAGTGCCTAAGGCATTTGACTGCTAACCAGAAGATTGGTTGTTCAAACCCACTAGCCACTCCTCAGAAGGAAGACAGGGTAAGCTAATTCCATAAATATTTACCCAGTGAGGGTCACTATGAATCAGATTCAACCTGATGGCAGTGAGTTTTTTGTTTTCTTTTGTTTTTTCCCTTTCATTGGTGTTGATTATATTGTTGTTGTTAGGTGCTGTCGAGTCATTTCTGACTAATAGTGACCTGATGCACAGCAGAACGAAACACTGCCCAATCCCACGCCAGCTCCATGATCTCTGCTATAATTGAGTCCATCATTGCAGCCACTGTGCCAATCCATCTCGTTGAAGGCCTCCCCCTCTTCTGTTGACCCTCCACCCTACCAAGCATGACATCCTTCTCCAGGGAATGGTCCCTTCTGACAACATGACCAAAATAGGTGAG
>NW_006921848.1:3340666-3391468 GCF_000298275.1 Orycteropus afer afer | reverse complement strand
TCTGCTCGAGCTGCTCTTTGAAATCTTCTGTTTAGCTCTTTTATCTTGTCATTTCTTTCATTGACTTGAGCTACTCTCTGCTCAAGGGCAAGTTTCAAAGTCTCTTCTGTCATCCATTTTGGTCTTCTCTTCGGTCTTTTCGGTTGTTGATTATGGAACCAAATAATATGAAATCTTCAACAACTTCAAGTTTTCTCCATTTATTGTGATGCTGCTTATTTGTCCAGTTGTGAGGATTTTCATTTCCTTTGTGTCGAGGTGTATTCCATACTGTAGATTGTACTCTTTAATCTTCATCAGTAAGTGCTTCAAGTCACCTTCTCTTTCGGCAAGCATGGTTGTGTCATCTACATATCACAGGTTGTTAATGAGTGTTCCTGCAATCCTGATGCCATGGTCTTCTTCATATAGTACAGCTTCTTGGATTATTTACTCAGCATACAGATTGAATAAGTGTGGTAAAAGGACACAACCTTGACATATTCCCTTCCTGATTTTAATCCATGCAGTATCCCCTTGTTCTGTTCAAAGGACAGCCTCCTGGTCTATGTACAAATTCCTCATGAGCACAATTAAGTGTTCTGGAATTCCCATTCTTCTCAATATTATCCATATTTTGTTATGATCCACACAGTCCAATGCTTTTGCATAGTCGATAAAACACAAGTAAACATCTTTCTAGTATTCTCTGCTTTAAGCCAAGATCCATCTGACATCAGCAATGATATCCCTGGTTCCACATCTTCTTCTGAATCCAACTTTCATTTCTGACATTTCTCTGGCAGTATCCTGCTGCAACTGTTTTTGAATTATCTTCAGCAAGATTTTACTTGCATGTAATACTGATATTGTTCAATAATTTCCACATTCTGTGGGATTATCTTTCTTTGAAATGGGTACAAATAAGGAGCTCTACCAGTCAGTTGACCAGATAGCTCTCTTCCATATTTATTAGCATAGATGAGTAAGTACCTCCAATGTAGCATCTGTTTGTTGAAACATCTCAATGGGTATTCTATCAATTCCTGGAGCTTTGTTTTTTACCAGTTCCTTCAGAGAAGCTTTGAATTCTTCCTTCAATACCATTGGTTCTTGATCATAAGCCACCTCCTGAAATGGATGGACATCAACCAATTCTTTTTGGTACAGTGACTCTGTGTATTCCTTCCATCTTCTTTTGATGTTTCCTGCATCATTCAATATTTTGCCCATAGAACACTTCAATGTTGCAACTTAAGGCTTGAATTTTTTCTTCAATTCTTTCAGCTTGAGAAACACTGAGCATCTTCTTCCCTTTTGGTTTCCTAATTCCAAGTCTTTGCACATTTCATTATTGTAATTGACTTTGTCTTCTCAAGCTGCTCTTTGAAATCTTCTATTCAGCTCTTTTATCTTGTCATTTTTTCTATTTATTTTAGCTACTCTCCATTGAAAAGTAAGTTTCAGAGTCTTTTCTGACCTCCATTTTGGTCTTTTCTGCATTTTCTGCATTTTTAATAACCTTTTGCTTTCTTCTTGTGTCATATTCTTGATGTCATCTCACAATTCTTCTGGTTTTCAGTCATTAGTATTCAATGTGTCAAATCTATTCATTAGATGGTCTCTAAATTCAGGTGGGATATAATCAAGGGATATAATCAAAGTCATACATTGGCTCTCGTGGACTTGTTTTAATTGTCTTCACCTTCAACTTGAACTTGTATATGAGCAGTTGATGGTCTGTTCCACAGTCAGCTCTTGGCCTTGTTTTGGCTGAAGATATTGAGCTTCTCTATTACCTCTTGCCACAGATGTAATCAATGTGATTCCTGTGTATTCCATCTGCTGAAGTCCATGTGTATAGACACCTCTTGTTTGTCAGTTTGTCATACTGTGGTGTACACGTGCAAGTGCATGTTGCTATGAGGCTGCAGGCTATGCCATGAGTATTTCAAATACCAGCAGGGTAATCGATGGTAGATAGGTTTTAGTGGAGCTTAAAGACTTCAGACAGACTCAAAAGAAGGAAGGGGCCATCCACGTTTCAAAGAATTCATCAATGAAAACCTTATGAATAGCAGTCAAACACTGTCTAATATATTACTGGGAAACTTTATGAATAGCCTTGAAACACTGTCCAATATAGTGCCAGAAAATGAACCCCTTAGGTCAGAAGGCATTCAAAGTACAACTAGGGAAGAGCTATCTCCTCAATGTAAAGTTGACCTTAATGACATGGATGGAGTAAAATTTTGGGGATCTCCATTAGCCAATGAGGCATGATGCAAAATGAGAAGAAACAACTGCAAACATCCATCAGTAATTGAAACGTGGAATGTACAAAGTATGATCCTAGGAAAATTGGAAGTTGTCAAAAATGAAATGTAATGCATAAAGATTAATATCCTAGGCATTCTCAAACAAACAAACTCACTGCCATCGAGTGGGATCTGCCTCATAGCGACCCCTCCTTGGGTTTCTGAGGCAGTATCAGTTCAGAAGTATATTGTCCATTCTTCCTTCTGAGGAGTGGGGCTGGTCGGTTTGAACTGCCAGACTTCTAGTTAGCAGTCAAATGCCTTAGGCACTACGCCACCAGAGCTCCTATCCTAGGCATTAGTGAGCTGAAATGGACTGTTTTGGGCCATTGTGAATCAGACAATCATATGGTCTACTGTGTCAGAATGACATTGAAGAGGAATGGTGTAGCATTCATCCTCACAAAGAATATTTCAAGATCTATCCTGAAGTAAATTTTGTCAGTGATAGGATAATATTCATATGCCTACAAGGAAAACTATATAAGTTTTGAATTATTCAAATTTATGCACCAATAACCAAAGGCAAAGATGAGGAAATTAAAGATTTTACCAACGTCTGCAGTCTGAAATTGAACAAACATGCAATTAAGATGTGTTGATTATTACTGGGGATTGGAAAGCAAATGTTGGAAACAAAGAACCATTGATAACTGGAAAATATGGCCTGATGATAGAAATGATGCTGGAGATCACATGATAGAATTTTGCAAGACCAATGACTTATTCATGGCAAATACCTTTATTGTTATTATAATTGTATTATTATGTTAAAGATGTTTATTGTATTTAGAAGTGTTTCTTTAATGTTTTTTAGCCATGGAAAGCCCCCCCCCCCAAAAAAAAAAAAAAAAAAACCAAACTCACTGCAGTCAAGTCAGATCCAACTCACAGCCACCCCTCCTTGGGTTTCCAAGATGGCATCACTACAGAAGTAGATTGCCCAATCTTCCTTCCAAGGAGTGGCTGGTGGGACACCCTATATACTGTACACTAAGACAAACATTTGATTAACTGATATTAGATATGAAGTGTACCTAACTTCCCTGATTTATGTACAAACTTGACTGAAAGACAAATTTAGCAAGAGAACTTGTTCATAATCCAGGGACTGCCTGTATTAAAATATCCATTTAATTTCCTTCTTGAATTTTTCTTTAACCTATTGGTTATTTTGGATTTTTTTTTTTTTAATTTCTACATATTTGCAAGTTTCACAATTATTTTGTATGTGTCTGTGAATCTAAAGTGTTTTCTTGTAAACAGCAGATTGTTGTTATATTTTAATTCAATCCGACAATCTCTGCCTTTTGACTAGTTTAACCCACTTACATTTAATGTCATTATCAATGCACTTAGATTGCCTGTTATTTTACTTTTTGTTTTCTATATATCTCATGTCTTCTTTTGTTTCTCTTTTCCTTTTTTGCTGCCACCATTTGCATTAATATTTTCTAATATAGCTTTCGAAATTCTTTAATGCCTTTTTTTCCCTATAGTTTTTTAGTTATTTCCTGACAAGTTTCCCTAGGGATTACCTATATACACATCAACTTGTCACATATAGCTTCAGATTTATGTTAATTCAAGTGAAATATAGGAATATTACTCATAGATAATTCTACTCCGTCCTCCTGCTTTTTGTGGTATTATAGTTAGACATACACATCTATAAATGTTACAAACCCAATAATACTTTGTTATACTTCTTACTTTATATAATTTTATGTCTTTTAAAGATGCTGAGAGAAAAGAGCAAATATGTATTTACAGCTTTTATTATGTTAATCTTCTTGGTTATAATTTCTTGTTCTCTTTATTTGTGGTTCTAGATAACATGGAATAATTTTCTCATCCAAATAAAGCATTGCTCACACCTACCTCCTTTGTGCTATTATGGGAAAATATACTACATTTATATATTTTATGTATCTAACAATATAATTCCTAGAAGGAAGGTTGGGGAATCTACTTCTGTAGTGATATCACCTCAGAAACCCAAGGAGGGGTCGGTATGAGTTGGACCTACTTGACAGCACATAACAACAACAACAACAATACATTATATATATAGTGGTTTATACAATTAGTTTTTAATTCACTTAAGAAAGGAAATAAAAGTATGCATTTCCATTAGCTTTTTTTAATGCATTTTATTGAATTATAATTTATGTACAGTGAAATACACAAAATTAAAGTAACATGGGTCAATGCATCCTTTTTTTTTTCCTCAGTGTTCCCTCCCTTCCTTTATATATGAAAGTTTCTTTCCATATATAAAACTTTCCTTGACCCTCCACAGCAATGAACTAATACTATATTTGTCCATCTGTGATTGACTTATTCACTCAGCATAATGTCCTCCAAGTTCATCCATGTTATGTGGTGTTTTGCTGACTCCACATTATTCTTTAATGTTGCATAGTATTCCATTGTGTGTATGTACCATAGTTTAGTTACCCTTTCTTCTGGTGATGAGCACATAGGTTGTTTCCATCTTTTTGCTATTGTAAATAATGCTGTGATGAACATGAGTGTGCATGTATCCGTTCCTATTCTGGCTCTCACCTCTCTAGGATATATACCTAGTAATGGGATTGCTGGGTCAAATGATATCTCCAATTCCAGCTTTCTAAGGAATCCCCATATTGCTTTCCACAGTGGTTACATCACTTCACAGTCCCACCAGCAGTGTATGAGAGTCCCAATCTCTCCACATCCCCACCAGCATTTGTTATTTTCAATCTCATTGAACCATGCCATCAGTGCTAGGGTGAGATGGCATCTCACTGTTGTTTTGATTTGCATCCCTCTGATGGCCAATAATCGTGAGCATCTCTTCATCTATTTGCTGCCCACCTGAATATCCTCCTTGGTGAAGTGCCTATTCATGTCTTCTGCTCATTTTTCAATTGTACTGTTAATCCTTTTGCTGTTAAGGTGTTGAAGATTCCTATAAATCTTAGAGATAAGTCCCTTGCCAGATATGTAATTATTGAAAAGTATGAATTTGTTGCTGTCATTTTGTTATGTGCTTTTTCATGGTGTTGATTTCTTTGTTCCATATAATTTTCTGTGCTGAGTTCGTTTTGTTTATGAATTGTGTTATCACTTCCTTCATTGCTATTGTTTTAGTATTTGGTAAATATTTGTGCTGGTCCTATTTTTCATTTTGATGTGAAGGTTTATCATTTTTCTTTAGGTTACCCTGTAATTTACAGTTTTCTTCCCAAGGTTAGAACAGTCTGTTCTATCTTGTAGTTGTCTTGACTTCCCTACCATTTGGAAGTTCTGTAACTACACAGTTTTTTTCCTCTTTTGGTTTGTAGTTGTCCTCATTTGTCAATTGATGTCTCTTGTTCCCTGTTTACAATCTTGTAGGCTTATTTACTTTGGATACTTTTATACCTGGGTTGGTTTCTGGCTTATATCATCATGTGTGTTAATGGTCAGTTACTGTTAGATGTTGTTGGTTCTCTGTCCAAAGGACTCCCTTTAGCATCTCTTGTAAGGCTGATCCGGTTTTAACAAATTCAGCTTATCTGGAAATGTCTTAATTTCACCATCATATTTGAGGGACAATTTTTCTGGGTATATAATTCTTGGTTGGAAATTTTTCTTTTTCAGCCTTTATATATACCATCCCATTGTCTTCCCACATGCATGTTTCTGTTGAGAAATCCAAGCTTAGTCTTATTGGTTGTTCCCTGTAGGTAACTTTTCATTTTTCCCATGCTGCTTCTATTGGTTTTTATAACAACATAATGACTTTTACTGGTGGTCTTTGTTTTTTTGTGTAGATTTATCCTCTAGTTTGCTAATTCTTTTTCCAGTTCAAATCTCCTATTGAGAAATTTTTTTTTATTTCAATTATTATTCTTTCCAACTCTAGATTTTATATATTTTTTAAACAATTTCTATTTCTTTATTGATAATCTCAATTTGATGCAAAGTTGTCATTACTCCCTTTATTTATTTAATGATGATTTCCGTTGGTTCTTTGAATATAATAGTTACATCTACTTCAAAGTCTTTATTAAATATGTCACCTATTTAATCTGACAGGCAGTTTTACTTGCTTTTCTCCCCCACATGGGTCACACTAAGGAGCTCTGGTGGCACAGTAGTTAAAGTATTTAGCTGCCAACCACAAGGTCAGTGGTGCAAACACACCAGGTGCTTTGTTGAAGAAAGATGAAGTAGTATGCTTCCGTAAAGATTTACAGCCTTGACAACCATATGGGGCAGTCCTACTCTATCTTAAGGAGCTCTGGTGGTGTAGTGATTAAGGCATTTGGCTGCTAACCACAAGATTGGTGGTTCTAACCAACCAACCATTCCGTGGAAGAAAGATTTATAACCTTGGAAACCCAATGTGGGTCACATAGGTTGGAACTGGATTGATGGCAGTGAATTTGATTTGGTTTGATTTTTCTCTGGTGGCATAGTGCCTAAGGCATTTGACTGCTAACCAGAAGGCTAGTGGTTCAAACCTACCAGCCACTCTCAGAAAGAAGGTTGGGCAATCTACTTCCATAGTGATACTGCCTCGGAAACCCAAGGAAGGGTTGCTATGGGTCAGATCCGACTCTCCGGCAGTGAATTTGGTCTTGTTTTAAAGGGCCACTATAAGTTGGAATTGACTCGATGGCATTGGGTTGTTGTTTATTTATTTATTTATTTATTTGGTTTATGAGGTCATGCTCATGCTACCTTGCTTTCATGCATGTCTCTTAATGTTTTTGATGGAAACTTGAGATCTTAGATAATATATTTTAGCAACTCTGGGTACTGGTTCAGCCAATAGGGGTCTTGTTATGGTTATTTGCTTATTTGTCTGTTAGTGACTGACTGGACTATTCTGTTGCTGTTGTTGTTAGGTGTCATCAAGTGGATTCTGACTTACTGCAGCACGATGTACAACAGAATGAAATACCGCCAGTCCTATACCATATTTACAATCTTTGCTATGCTTGAACTCATCATTGCAGCCATGGTGTCAATCCATCTCATTGAAGATGTACCCCTTTTCCTCCAACCCTCCACTTTATCAAGCACAATATCCTTCTCCATGTACTTGTCCCTTCTGAGATTCTAATGAAGGCTATTTCTCCACTGACATCTAAGTCTCTGATGTTGCTCTTCAGGAATCCCTAGGTGAACAGTTTGTTCTAGACTGCTAATCTAAAGGTTTGCAGTTCAAACTCACCAAGGCATACTATAGAAGAACAGTGATAATAATCTGCTTGTTAACATTCTTTCTCTCTCTCTCTCTCTCTCTTTCTCGCTGCCATCGAGTCAGATCCAATTCATGGCAACCCCTCCTTAGGTTTCCAAGGCAGTATCACTATGGAAGTAGATTGTCCAACCTTCCTTCCAAGGAGTGCCTGGTGTGTTTGAACTGCCAGCCTTCTGGGCAAATGCCTTAGGCACTATGACCACCAGAGCTCCCTTGTTAAGATTGTAACCATGAGAACCCTATGGAGCAATTCTACTCTATAACACATGAAGTCACCGTTAGTCAGAATTACTACAACTGACAACAATAACAATTTTCCCAATGACATGTTAAATCTCTTATGTTGTTCCTCAGAGGGGTACAATTATGGATATATCCACAGTCATCTCATGATGGCAGTGTTTTTTCGGGGTTTCCTTTGTCTCATTCCTTAATTAAACCCAGTTGTTAAATTCTGCTAATTGCTAGCTGAACTCTGTACTGTTTTCCAAAAATACTCTGTGCCCTAAATTTCACTACAAACTAATCCAATCAAATTATATTCTGCCTCTTTGGGAGGAGTAGTTCCGGTTGACCAGTAGTTCCATAGCTCATGTTTGAGATTTGTTCTAACTTCAGGTAGACACCTCCCAGCTGCCTCTTTCTCAGATTCTATACTTCTCCCTCATACCCCATGAAGGAAAAATCTCTGAACCACGGCACTGGAGCTGGAGGTAAAAACAATGGTGGACTTCTCGATCAGTGACACACCTACTTTAGGAGCTGAGCACTCAGCTTGGGTTAGAGAGGGGGTTGTTTACCCCTTTCGGTATGGACTTGCTACTTTACTGGGCAAGGCAAGGGTGATGGGGCCCCAGTATTCTCAGTGAAATTAAGCCCAAATTAGAGACTACATCCCATGAGTGGGGACTCAGTGGGAAAAGGGAGCCCTCACCTCTGGGCTGTACTCACCTGAATTTAGCCTCAGCAACAAGTAGCTGGGGGCAGTTGAGAAGTGCTGAAGTCCTGCTCCTTCTGGAAAGATGACTCTCTGATGAGAAGCTCAAGAGAGAGGAGGCCTTATATTCCTGGCTGCACAGTCTGAAGTGGAGTTTCTGTGTAAATTCATTTGGAGGAAAGAGGGAGAGAATGAACAGGTTTGGTT
Source organism: Orycteropus afer afer (assembly GCF_000298275.1). Lineage (NCBI taxonomy): Eukaryota > Metazoa > Chordata > Mammalia > Tubulidentata > Orycteropodidae > Orycteropus > Orycteropus afer. Next base: position 3,382,788 of record NW_006921848.1, on the reverse strand, counting down.
CAAATACCATGGACTGTCATAGTTCATACCAAATCATAGTGGATTTTCTTGAATAAATAATTCTTCATTTGTTGTATATCCTTAGGGCCAATTTCAGAGAGTTTAACTTGTTGTTTTCTTCAGAGATATATTAAACTCGTAGCTTTAAAAGTCAGTTAGCACCTTAACTGAAAATAATTAGACATCCTGTATTGTCTTAAAAAGTAAGGAAATATTTTTCCTTCTCCTCCCATGACTACTTAGCATAAGGCATTTTGTTGTGTTTCATTCATTGCACAATATCTAGTTAAACACTTGTCTGTGGGCTCCTGTACTTAACACAATAGAAAATACTTGTTTCTGGGATGCGTTCAGCTGGAATTTATCCACATATACACACCTTGTCAGGTAACTCTCAGTTTGAGATATTACTTAGTAAAACTAGATTGACCTTGGGCCACTGGCTAAATCAGCTGATTGTCATCAGCCTCAGGAGATGTGACCTCCTCCCGACTTGATAGACCCCTGAGTCAGTGTGCTGCATCCATGCAGAGGTACCTCACAACCTGTGCCAGCTACCCTCATTGCCTTATCCTGACAAGTTAATTTTCTCCCATTTTACTACTTAACCTTCCCATAACCCCAATCTGTGCTAGGTGTGATGATCAGGACTTTGGTGACCCTCATAGTGGTACAGCTACTCTACCTAGTCCATTCTCCATTTTTAATGAATGAAAAGAGAAAGAAGAGCAGGAAGAGGCTGAAAAAAAAAAAAATATTTTCACTGCAGGTGTTTTTAGTTATTTAGCCAATTCTGCAACTCTTGCACAGTGATATTAGTGAATCCTGATGTAACTGTAGTTGTCTATTTGTAATAAACCCTGAAGTTAAAAAACCAAATGCTGTTTTCTCCCATTCTCTACCTTTGTTCTCTGTTCAGCTTTGATTATTCCACTTTTGCCCACTCTTTGGTTTCCAATGAGACAGAGTGTCACCTCTTTCTCCTACAGAGCAGCTGGTGAGTTTGAACCATTGAGCTTTCGATAAACAGTCAAGGCCTTTAACCACTATGCCAGCAGAGGTCCTTGAAACTCAAAGTATATCTTAGTTTATTATTTTTGTTTTAACAGTTGAATAGTATGTTAGCTGAAATGAGGACAAGCTGAATCATATTTCCCTTTAACTGTCTTTTTAATACAATACCACCTGACTCATAGTGACCACTCCTTGGTTTTCGAGGTGGTATCACTACAGAAGTAGATTGCCCAATCTTCCTTGCATTTAACACAATAGAGAAACATTTTTCAGGAAAAAAATTATTTCAGGTTACTCTTTTAAAATAGGGACTCCCTTTAAACAAGATTTTGTGATAGACATATATGCATTATGAAGAGAAATTGGAATTGGGGATGGAAAATGAATGAACAAAATTTATAACTCCCAATTCTTATTGGATTCTAGACTTAGAATTGAATTCTATCTGTTCTATGACCATAGACAATTTATATCCTATGGCATGCAACTTTTTGTTTCAAATAATAAAAAATATTATCTTATTAAGTATTATAAGATTGGTCTGATGTCTTCTAGGTTAAGAGATTCTTTGACCTAGAATTTGAACCATTCCTGTTCTTAATGAAGCCAGAGAAATAAATATAAACAAAAAGAATCTTGGATCTTTTCTCACAGAAGTTTGGTGGTATGGGAAAAAGTCAGCAAAAGTCCCAAACTCACCCGACTATGAAACACTTCATAATGACAAAAACCATCTATAAGAACCAAAACCAAAACCACTGCCATGGAGTCAATTCTGACTCATAGTGACCCTGTAGAACAGAGTAGAACTTCCCCATAGGGTTTCCATGGCTGTAAATCCTTACAGAACCAGACTACTTCATCTTTCTCCCATAGAGCAGTTGGTGGGTTCAAACCACTGGGATTTTTCTTGGTGATCCAATAGTTTGACTCCTGTGGCACCAGAGTTCCTAGTGTTCTGAAAATCTCAAATTGTTGTTGTTGTTGTTATATGCCGTCAAGTCGGACCGACTCATAGCAACCCCTCCTTGGGTTTCTGAGGCGGTATCACTACGGAAGTAGATTGCCTAACCTTCCTTCAGAGGAGTGGTTAGTGGGTTTGAACCACCAGCCTTCTGGTTAGCAGTCAAGTGCCTTAGTCACTAAGCTAAGAACCCCTTAAAGAGATGGCCTGGCAAATTAGTAAATTAAAAATAGAAGAATAAATTACTTCCTTTAATACAATTTTGACAAATTAAGAGATCTGAGCAGACACAACTATAAAATGACCTTCCCGAATCACTGACAGTCCCAACCTGACATTGTCATCAAGTGAGCAGCAGAAATGTGAAAACAATTTCTCTCAGAAAACTCCAAAACTCAAAAATCTTTCCTTTTTTCCTTTTTTTTTTTTTTGTATTAAAGTTAACAAACCTTAGAATGAGTTTACTTCAAAAGATTTGTAAAGTGTAAAGTGGAACCCTGTTATAATAACTCAAGTAAAAATTAACTAGAGAAAAAAACATATTTAGATAAAATTTTGTCCTCAGGGATTTTTATCAAACCATTTGTACATAAGTAAAACAGGAAAGGCTATGCTGTTGTTAACTGTCATTCAGTAGATTCTGACTCATAGCAACCTGATGTATAACAGAATGAAACATTGCTTGATCCTGCACCATCCTAACAACATTGCTATGTATGATTCCACTGTGTCAATCCATCTTGCTGAGTGTCTTTCTCTTTCTCACTGGCCCTCTACCCGGCATTATGTCTTTCTCTCAGGATTGGTCCCTCCTGATAGCATGTCCAAAGTGAGATGAAATCTCACCATCCTCACTTCTAAGGAGCATTCTGACTGTGCTTCTTCCAAGAGAGATCTGTTCATTCTTCTGTCAGTCCATGGTGTATTTCATACTCTTCACCGACACCAAAAAGTTAAATGGGTCAGTTCTTTTGTCTTCCTTTTTCACTGTCCAGCTTTTGCATGTATATGGGGTGATTGAAAATACCATAGTGGGCAAGTGCACTTTAATGTTCATAGTAAAATCTTTTTAATTCTTGAAGGAGGTCTTTGCAGCAGATTTGCCCAATGTAATATGTTGCTTAATTTCCTGACTGCCACTTCCATGGGCATTGATTCTTGACCCAAGTAAAATGGAATCCTTCACAACTTCAATATTTTCTCCATTTATCATGATGTTGCTTACAGGTTCATTTGTGAAGATTTTTATTTTTTATGTTCAGATATAATCCATATTGAAGGCTGTAGTCTTTGATCTTCATCAGGAAGTACTTCAAGTCATGTTCCCTTTCAGCAAGTAAGGATGTGTCATCTGTTGTTACTCACGTTTTCTTCAAATAGTCTAGCTTCTCAGATTATTTGCTTAGCATAGAGAGCGAATAAGTATGGTGAAGGCATACAATCCTAACACATACTTTCCTGATTTTAACCCATGAACTATCCCCTTTTTTCTATTTGAACAACTGCCTCTTGGTCTATGTACAGGTTCTGCATGAGCACAATAAAGTGTTCTGGAATTCACATTCATCTCATTGTCATTCACAATTTGTCATGATTCATGTAGTCTAATGTTTTTGTGTCATATTTCTGATATTCTCTACTTTTAGCCAAGATCCATCTCATGTCAGCAGTGATATTCCTCATCCTACCTCCTCTTGAAATCTAGTTTGAATTTCTGGTAGTTCCCTCTTGATGTACTGCTGCAATGGCTTTTGAATTATCTTTAGCTAAATTATGCCTGCATGTAATATTAATGATATTGTTCAATAATTTCCACATTCCACTGGATTACCTTTCTTTAGAATGGGCACAGATACAGGCATCTTCCAGTTGGTTGGCCAGGTTGGGTATTCCAAATTTCTTAGCACTGAGTGCTTTCAGTGCTGCATCCATTGATTGAAGCATCTGAATTGGTATACTGTCAATTCCTGCACACTTGTTTTTTGCCAAAGTCTTCAGTGTAGCTTGTACTTCTTCTTTCAAATCCTTTGGTTCTTGCTCATATGCTCATATCCTCCTGAAGTAACTGAATGCTCACCAGTTCTTTTTGGCACAGTGATTATGTATTCTCAGAGATGACTCAATGGCATCTAACAACTACAACAGCAATGCTTAGGATACTAACCTTTATGCATTCCATTTCATTTTTTGACAACTTCCCATTTTCCTGGACTCATAATTCTTATAATCTATGTTCTGATTATTAGTGCATTTTCCAGCAGTTTCTTCTAACTATGAAAAGTTCCACGTCAGCAAATGAAAGTCATAAAAGCTTTACTCCATCTACCTCATTAAGGTCAAATCTATTTTAAGAAGATGCCTCTTTCCCAGTTGTCTTTTGAGTGCCTTCCAACCTGAGGGGCTTATTTTCCTGTGCTATATCACAAAATGTTCTGCTGCTATCCATAAGATTTTCATTAATTTTTTTTGTGGGGGGTAGTAGATCAGCAGGTCTTCCTTCTTCATCTGTCTTAGTCTAGAATTTCTGCTGGAAATTGCCCACCATGGTTGACCCTGCTAATATTTGAAATACTGGTGTCATAGTTTCCACAATCTGAGCAGCACACAATTCTTACAGCAGAATAAACTCACAGACAGTTGATGGGAATAACTATGGTACTTGTGTATTTGCTTGACTTGGTTATATAATGGGCTACTCCCTTTTACATATTATAATAACTGCAACCACACCCCCCATACATTACTTTTCCATTTTCCACTGCCAAGATATACAGGTATTTCCTCATTGGCTTGTGCTTACATATATATATATATATTTGTCATTGTTCTCTCATGTCTTAGGGATGAATTTTCTTCTCTGTCACATATATAGGCCCTGAATTTGGTATGTACAATTGATCCATGAACACCACAGGGGTTAAGGTGCCAACCTCACAGTTGAAAATCTACATATAACTTTTGACTCCCCCAAAACTTAACTACTAATAGCCTACTGTTCACTGGAAGCCTTACCAATAACATAAATAGTCGATTAATACAATTCTTATTGTACGGTTATTAGATTTTCACATGAAGACACTCACACACATACACAACAGATAAATTTATTCACTTACAGTATGATGATTGTTTACTATTCATTAAGTGGAAATGGATCATCATAAAGGTCTTCATCCTCATCATCATCTTCATGTTGAGAAAGCTGAAAAGGAGGAGGAATGGGAGGGTTTGGTTGTGCTGCATCAAGGGTAGCAGAGGCACAAGAGGTGGGGGTGGTGGAAGGAGAGCCAGAAAAGGCAAGACACACTTGGTGGACCTTTATGGAAATGTATCACAATTTTTCTGACTTTTTGCTTTTTTGTTTCTCTAAAGATGTTCTTTTTGCTTTTTCATTTCTCTAAAGATGTTTCTATATGGTACCAATCCTTCTTCCACTGTTTGCTTTAGCTTCAGTGCCCATATCATAGAAGGGTCCATGTCATAAAAGAAGTCAAAAGCAGTCTTGAATAATTGGAACCCTTCTGTAGAATGTATAATGCCAATTTGTTTTCTGGCATTGCTTCTTCTACGTTTTCTTCTTATAGTCTGACACTGGTTTGGAAGCACTCATTTCCATCAAATAGTCTTCTGTTAATTTCTCTGTTGTGGTGTCTATTAGTTATTGAACTTCTGCAAGATACATATCTTGAGAAAATCCATGAATAACTGGACCCACGCATTTCAAATCCATGTTGTTCAAGCATCAACTTTACAGATTAAATGAAGTAAGTAAAAGCTACTCTGATTACACACTCATGGATTTTTTGTTTTGTTTTGTTTTTCAGGTTGTAGGACCAAAATAATGTAAACATTATAGCCATATTTTTTCTTGTCAGTGGATGCATTTATACAGAAAAATTTGCATTTATACAGAAATTATACAGAGATGAAATGCTTCAAGATGAGATGAGTTATCAGGAATGGGACTTTAGTGGAAAGCCCTCAGCTCATGGTTTAAAAACAAAAGTGATTTACTGAAAATACTTTAACTTAATCATGTATGTGCCAACATACAGATTCTTCTAATAAATAGTCACAAGATTTAATTTTATATTATTTCAATGTGTTAAAATAATTTCATCTAATTATAAATAATCATGAACTTTTTTTAGCATCCCGATGTGTTCTGTTTGTGCTAATTCTTCAACTGCATTATCCCATTTGATTTTATTCACCACCCTTTTATTCTTTATCTTATCTCTTTTTTTTCTCTTAAAATTATAATATATATTTGCTCTCCAGGAGAAAAACTGCTCTCTGGACAGGTCAGATCAAATATGTCAGATCTGCAGCTCATAAAAAGATTAAATCACTTACATTCAAAGATTATTTAAAGCCTCATATTCAGGATGTTGAAATGAAAGAAGCCAGAGAATGTTAGCTAGCAACACTTAAAGCGTAGAGGATCATCTGAACATCAAAAATCATTACTGTAACTTTTCTTTGGACCAACTATTCTTGTTATTTTATATTACAAATCCTTGATTTATAACATATATCTAGATGTATAGTGTTCACCTCAGAAGGTAGGTTGGGCAATCTACTTGCATGGTGATGCTGCCTCTGAAACCCAAGGGGAGGGTCCCTGGACAGCATATAACAACAACAACATCTTTTTGTTTTGTTTTGTTTATAATGCCATAGTGTTATATTGTTCTTGCAAATTATGATAATCTATAATTCATTAGAAGTCTAAAGTTTTTCTCACTTGCAAATATGTTAAATGCCATCTATAATTTTGATATGTATAACTTTTCATTCTTTATAAAAACTACTTTTTCATAAATGTCTAAGCCTTTTTATGAAAATTACTTTAATTTGTCTATCTGTGCTTCCTGATTATCCAGCATATCATAACAATAGTTAGTTCTCTAGTCGAAGTAGAAATAAATTAATAATTTACATTAGCATTATTTGTTTTTTTAACAATTACCAATAAAACTAATCTTGAATCATATTAAAATTGACTCACTACTATGTTTTCTATATCCACAGAGTTAGAAACTTTTGTCATAAAAATATCTATCATGAAAACTGTTTGGATCATCTAGTTTTCACGATCTCATCTGTTAGTTATGTGCCATCAAGTTGGCCCCGACTCATAGCGACCCCTCCTTGGGTTTCTGAGGCAGTATCACTAAGGAAGTAGATTGCCCAACCTTCCTTCCGAGGAGTGGCTGGTGGGTTTGAACCACCAGCCTTCTGGTTAGCAGTCAAGTGCCTAAGGCACTATGCTACCAGAACTCCTACAATCTTATCTGGCATTAACATATGTAAAGAAGAAGAAAAGCCTTTTCCCCTTCATACTCTACTTTTTATAAAGTTCTGAGGATAGAACTCAATGGAGCATCTGCTGTAGATGAAAATTCCTGTAATATAATAGATCCTTTTGTTCCTCTTTTGTTACAAAAAGGTTATGTTGATTTGTAGAGGGACTTATTTTATATTTGTTATATCATTAAGCAAGTTTGAAAAATAAGAGACTATTAGTGTCCCCAGTTGCTTCCAAAATTCAATGGAAAAATAACATCTTGCTCAGTACATTTTCCATTAGGCACAACACAAGCAGTTAAATACGGTACCTCTTTTAGACTGGGCAGACTCCATTCTAAGAACACTATATGCCAAGATAAAGAAAGTATAGTTTATGCTACTGAAAAGGGATTTATTTGGTTTGATTAAGTTGGACTCTCATTTGTACAATTTAATAAAATATTTTCAAGAAGGATTCATTTTTCTCAAGTCAGTAGTTATATCACTAAGCTGGTCCCTGAATGCTTAGTTTGTTGACTTTCCAATAACGATCTAGCTAGCCAATCTTTATCATTTATCTTTCAATGTTGTGGCTTTTCATGTCCATCAGAGGAAGAGTATGTGTTCAAGCAAATATTTTCCTACAATAAAATTTCACTCTTAATGTACTCCTTAAAATGCTCTAGTTCTGGAGTTCTCCAATCTCTGTGTAAACCATGTTAATTTCCCAGTCAGAATTAACAGGTTTTTTTTTCATTGTAATCTATTTACTTATGTCCTCTCAGCTAAAAATGGATTAATCAAACCCCCCCCACACACACACACACAAAATGTTTAAAATAATTTCTAACCACTCTAAAAAAAAAAGTCTCTCTCTCTAAATATATTTTCTATTCAGGAAAGTTAGTGACAAGCTTACCTTGGTCTAATTCCAAACTAAATTCTTAACCTATTTAAATGTGCCCTAATGTAATGGTCTACTTATCAATCCATCACTTGATGCATCTGTTTAGAAATGGGCAGGTGGTCCCCTTCAGAAATACCATGAGATAACGATAATGATTGCAATTAGATGATAATGATCTTGGTCATTTACAACATGCAGAGTCGTTTGTATAAATGATTTTTTTTAAGTATGGCATGTAGTTGGTACAGAATCAAAAGATACTTCTTTCCTAGGTTACATTTTCTCTAAATGGATTAGCTTAGTCAGGTCTATGGGATTGGAAAAGTTTCTAGAATCTTCTTATTCAACAATGTAAATTATGAAATTATTTTTGGGGGGACAGGGCTTATGCCAAATCCATTTTATATGCTCATCTCCCATGTGCCTTGCTTCCTGGTTGGCTGCAGTGCCCAGTGATTGCTCAAGCTGTCTGCATGGTCATAAATCTCTGGCCACCACTACAACCACTTTATCTTTAGCAACACTACAGACTCTGCCTCATTAGGGGTGAGGTCTTATCACATTCAAACACAGAGTTATTGGTTTTGTTAGTAGCTTAGTCTTGAGAATCCATGTAAAATACCCTAAATATGCAGAGGAATTAACATTTTATGGGGTCAGAATTTAACCAGGTAGAATTAGGAAACACAAAGGAGTAGGAATTAGCAAATAAATTTCCCTTCCCGCTATCCTGATAGATCTCTTGAGACTGAGTGGTGTCATATAGCTTCTCCTGATACTTCCTGTGTGACTTAGGAATAAAATATATTTTCATGTGAAGCTGTGGCCATCTTGGTAAGGTACCACTGTGTGTCTGCCTTCCCTACTTTCTTGTCTCATTTCCAGTTTTACTCACTTTTGTTTCCCTGAGAATGCTTCCTCCAATAAAACGTTATCATATAAACTTTGCCTCAAGCTCTGTTTCTAAGGACTGTGGGCTAGGGCAGAGTTCTTTAAACAAATAACTGTCTACATGTGTTTCCTTTGCTTGTCCTGGAAATTATGACACCATTTTTCTAAAATAACCAACCCTAATCTTTAGTGCTTCCCACTGGAGAAGACATCAGTTAACTGCTATGGTGCAATAATTGGCTTTTGTCTAGTCTCCACACATTCCAGAATGAACTCTTAGGAAAATATTGCCAGACCAAAGAGTTGTTATTAATTTCTTGTATATGATGATGTAATGGAGGGCTAGGTTACACATGATTTTTGAAAATACAGTATAAATTTTTAAATAAGCCTACAACCTCTTCATGTGAAATCTACAAGATACAGGGCATTTTGACCAAATAAATTTGCTTCACCTCATATGAATCAATTCTACAGTATGTACTTTAGAATGGAGCCTTGGTGGCTCAGTGGTTAAGGGCTAGGCTTCTACCTTAGGGGTTGTAGGTTTGAACCCAGCAGCTGCTCTAGAGGAGGAAAGATGTGGTAGTTTGCTTCCATAATGAATTGTTGAATGTAAAAAAAAAAATTGCTTTGTAAATTTGTACCCAAGGCATGCACACACGTACACATACACACACAAAGATTTGCAGCCTTGAAACGATATGGAACAGTTTTACTCTGTCCTACAGAGTCACTATGAGTCAAAGTTGACTCCATGGCAATGGATTTTGGGTACTTTAGAAATATATGTGTTTTTTCTTTATTAAACATAAGTAAATAAAATATATGTTTTGCATTTTCCAAAGGCTTTTCACATTTGTACTTCAACTTGATGTTGTTGTTATTGTTGTTGTTGTTATGTGCCGTCGAGTCGGCCCCAACTCATAGCGACCCCTCCTTGGGTTTCCGAGGCAGTATCACTATGGAAGTAGGATTGCCCAACCTTCCTTCCGAGGATTGGCTGGTGGGTTTGAACCACCAGCCGTCTGGTTAGCAGGCAAGTGTCTTAGCCACTATTCTACCAGAGCTCCTCTTCAACTTGATACACACTATTAATCTGAGACCTAACTAAGTATTAAGGATCTCTAGTAGCACAGTGACTAAGACATCTGACTGCCAACCAGAAGGTTGGTGGTTCAAACCCACCAGCCACTTCACAGAAGCAAGACTGGGCAATCTACTGACATAAAGATTTACCACCTTGGAAATCCAGTGGGGGTTGCTATGAGTTGGAATCAACTTGATGGCAGTGGGTTTGGTTTTCATTTTAGGTAAGTATTAATATTAGTATTAATATTACTCTTGCCATTTGAGGAGCTCGGTGGTGTAGTGCTTAAGGTATCTGACTGCTAACCAGAAGGCTGGTGGTTCAAACCCACCAGCCACTCCCCAGAAGGAAGATTGGGCAATCTACCTCCATAGAGATACTGCCTCAGAAACCCAAGGGGGGTTGTTATGAAATCAACTCCACGGCTGTGAGTGTCTTGCCATTTTACACAGGGTAAAGGGGTAGATCATTATAAAGAGCAACTTGAACAAATTAAGGTTCATAAATAGAACAATATTGTATACCTGCAAAGAAATGAGATTATATCACAAACCACATGGCAATAGATAACATTATTTTAGACTCACACACACACAAAGCCTACCAAACTCACTGCTATGAAGTTGGTTCCAACTCATAGCGAACCCTTTTTGAGTTTCCAAGGTGGTATTTCTATGAAGTAGATTGCTCAGTCTTCCTACCCAGCAGTGGCTGGTGGATTTGAACCGTGAACTTTCTGGTTAGTACTTAACTGCCTTAAGCACTATGCCACCAGAACTCCTAGACTCATGCAAGCATATGTAAATTTAATTTCTATAATTTTTTTTTTCTACTATATGAGAGAATTTATTAAAGAAATCTATGGAGAATTCTTTGGTAATATGCATATGTCATCCAGCAGACAACATTGTCTAAAAGTAAAATGGTTTGCCTCAGAGAAAAGGCATTAAGGTTCACGTATATTACAACTGCATTCAATCAATGAACAGAATACTGAAACAAATGACTTCTCAAGTTCTCAGATTGATTGATTCTATTTTAGGGAGAAAAAAATGTATTCTTGGATAAACTTTTGCTAACGTCTGAAAAAGACAAGAAATGAGAACACTTGAGCACGTTTCTGAATGGAGAAAAGTTAATAATGAGAGTCCTCAACAAATAAAGTTAACACTCTTTATGATCTAATAGGAAAGTTCATAGAGAAATATGTATGGTTTCAGGTCCACAGAAATCTCTTCCAGGCAGTGAGATGTAAAGCAGTAAAGAAAAATGCAGGAAGCTAAAATAACATGAGAGTTTCAATCTGGGCAAATGGAAAATATTATTTTGGCAAAATTGACCCACCAGGATTAGAAAAAGGACTGGTTTTGTACCATCAGTTATGTTTCTTAGTGAAAATTCATGGTAAACTGTTTTCTGGAGATATGAGACGAGTAAGCTGCTGAAGTAAGGCACAACCACCACACAGAACATTTCATCAAGAAAGAAAACAAGAGGCAAGAATCTCAGTGTCTGAGAGGAAAAACTCCTACAGGTATCTGGGTTAACTACGTCTGAAAACTTTGCTCTCTTTTTCTAACAAAGTATGCAATCTAGTTTATATGATTGAAAATCAATTTTAATTATCAGGGGGAGAGAAAACTTTCAGTCCAAAGAATGAAAACTGAGTGATATAATGAGACTTATTAAATCACAAAGGGTATTGCTTTGCAGAAAAGAGGCTTTTTTTTTTAATCAAGTCCCAGATCTTATAAGTAAAAAAGTTTACATTGGAAAAGCAGTTTTACTATCAATGTAAGACTATTCTATTTTAAATTGTTTGGAATCACTGAAAATGATGTAACCCAGACCTTTGAAACAGTATAAGATCTGGAAAGATGACATTGGACCCTAGGAATCATCAGAACCCTTCCTACCTTTGGTTTAATAACATGTATCATCTATGGAAACTAACCATATCTTCCTTCTAAATAGCCTCAGTGACTAAATATTGGAATAATCTTTAAGTATAAATTTTCAAAAAAACATTGTTATTGTAATAAGGTATCATATCTTCAGAAACAGTAAAATATCCTGCCATTTGTAGAGTGTTTGTACAAATAAATCATTAACGCAATGAATGCAAAGTACATATATTTAAGCAAGTATTTATACAACCTCTCAAGAGAGATCTATCAAGACATATCTTTAAAAGGAAATGCAGACTAGATAATGGTAAAATTAGTGGTTTTGGTACTTGGATAATTACAAAGAGCTTTTGTATTTTTTAATTAAGGCATTGCTATTGTTGTTTGTCCTCTAGTCAGTTCCAACTCACAGGGTCCCTGTAGGATAGAGCAGAACTTCCCCATAAGGTTTCCTAGGCTGTAATATGAACATGAGAAGATCGCCAGATATTTTTCCCCTTGGAGACACTGGTGCATTCGAAGTGCTGAACTTTAGTTAACAGTGGAGCTCCTTAAGGCATTGCTAGCTGCTAAAATAAAGAAATCTCCATGTTTCAGTAGTGTGACACAAAAGAACTTTACTTCTGACTTATGCAATAGTCTAGTATGGGTGTTCCAGCCATGGGCTGGGGAGGTATACTTGCAATATCTCTGGATAACTAAAAGGTTTTTTTTTTTTTTTTTTAACTTTAATTAGCAAAATAATCTATTTAGTGGGATAAAAAGCCCTGCAAATTCTCTGAACTTAAGAGGATTCATAGGCAAAGGATTTGAAATAAAGGACTAAAATCTATTTTCCAAAACTTTTGGAGCTAAATATATTTAGAAACATATTTTCCTGTTTTGGGCAGCTAATATAGTCCAAATTCCATATATTATGTAACAATCACAGATGGACCTCTGGGGACACTAATCAAATATTAATATTTCTGTAGTAAAACATGACTATTGTCACTAAATAGTATAAATGAGCACTAAGACTCATATCAAATCAGATTGAGTCAAGTTTTGACATTTCTGAAATGAGGGTGTCTCACAATAGTATCATAATCTGCATTATTTTTCTTTATGAGTGGTATATAAAATAATGGTACATTGTTGAGAGTTGGTGAAATATATTTTCAGCATGTATGTATGTAGCAAACTCTAAGTGCTTTACAGACCTTGGCTTATTTAATTATCATTATAACTTTTACATGAGTACTCCTTCTTCTCACTTACGACTATCTCATTATCCAACATTTCACATTTATGACAGTAGTAAAAAATATACTATCTGACTATGTTGTGCATTAACGATGTGCATCTGCAAGTTATAAATGCTGAGGTGCAAGGTGAGAGTAACTTTGGCTTTGATGATTAAGGTTATATGTCAACTTGGCCAGTCCATGATTCTCAGTGTTTTAGCAGTTATGTAATGACATAATTTGGCAGTTATGTAAAAATGTAGTCATCCTCCATTTTGCGATCTAATGTGGTCATCCTCCATTTTCACATAACACCAATTTTCACATAATGACCTGGTATTTATAACCTAACATGTCAGTAAGTGAGGAGAGGGTGTACTGTCATCACTATTTTACAGGCTTGTTTTAGAGAAGTAAAGGAAAATGCTTATGATCACACAATTAGTAAAAACCTATTGCCATCAGGTTGAGTTCTACTCAACTGACAGAGACTACATAGGACAAACTAGGTGAGCCCTATAGGGTTTCCAAGGTTGTAAATCTTTAGGGAAGCAGTCTGCCACATCTTTCTCCCATGGAGCAGCTGGTGAGTTTGAACCACTACTCTTTTAGTTACTAACCTAGTCCTTTGACCATTATGCCACCAGATCTCCTTAAAATTAGTAGAAATGGAGTCACTTTCAACCAATGTTTGTCTTATTGCAAAATTCATACTGTTAGCCAATTCACCAACATGGTCTTCTCAAGAGGCAAAGGGTTTAGATAATGATAAATATTTTTTTTAAGAAGAAAAGTATTAAAAATCCCAAAGATGCTATTATTTATTTGTTAATGCTTTTCACACTCTCTTGTATATCCATCTGCTGGGTAAGATCTTGCAACCTCAGAGCCATACTGTACTGGGAACAGCTGTGTCATTTAGTGTTGTTTCCCAGAGCTAATCCAACATTAAAACACAATTTAATACTGAGGCGAATCTAAGAAGCCAGAATACTGCTGAAGATTATCTTCCATTTTAAAATGAGATAGAATATCTGTTCGATTCAATCCCTACAATATTTTAGTATAGTCTAAAATCCCCTCTAGTATTATCTATGGAGAAAAAAGTTTAAAATAATACCTCAATTTAAACATTTTTATATTTTTACAGAGTAACTATGCCATAGTCCTAAAATGTCCAGATTGGCATGAAGACAGCAATAACAGTATTTAAAAATTAACTAGAAATTTTTTAAATATCTTTTTAAAAATGCTTTGTATTCACATTATATATATATATATATATATATATATATATATTACTGTTGCTAAACCTCAATATTTTGAGAAATGTTAAAATAATAACAGAAGCAATGGGATTGGTTATCAAGTTCCTCTCTACACTGCCGTAACATTTCTCATTGTGAGGACCATGACATAACCATTTTTACAGCTACTTCAATATCAAACTGAAGTAATAAAAAATAAACTAGATTTAAGACCAAAAGTGAAACAGCTCAAGAAAAAAATATCAGAATAAGAGTGTTACTAAGAAAAATCTATTTGGTGAAGTTACAAAATATCTATCGCTATTTTAACATGCGCAAGTCTTATACTTTAAGTTGTTCCCAAATTACTAGTTCAAGAAATATTGAAGGGCTGAAAATTATTTTACTATAATGGCAATTCAATATGAAGTGAACAAAATATAACATAGTCAATATTAATAGTCTCTCTTCTTTACTTTTGTTACCTAAGATGAAATGTGCTAAACAAAAACATGCTAAAATCAAAATGCTAAACAATATTGGCATAAGGACTTGACCTGCATTTCCCTGCTCCATGATCATGGCATAAACTAACTTTTTTTCTTTAAATTTAGTCTCTGTCGATTTAGCAACATTTGCTTTGATAGATGTTTCCTAATCACTGTGAGCCAGAGTAAAAGCACTCTTTCTCCATTATTATTAAATAAAATAATAATAATAATTACAATAAAAATAACTTACACTTGTAAAAAGAAGTTAAAGTTTTATAAAACTATACAAATAATATATATTTAAATATCATGTGTATTGTGTAAGGATAATCTACATTAAAGAAATATAATTTGGAGCCCTAGTGGTAGAGTGATTAACTAATTGCTGAAATGTTGATAGTTCGAACTCACCCAGTGACTCTACAGGAGAAAGACCTGGCAATCTGCTTCTGTAAACATTACAGCCTGAAAAAAAGAAAAGAAAAGAAACTAAACCCACTGCCATTGAATCAATTCCAATTTATAGCAACCCTATAAGGTTACAGCCTAGAAAATCCCTTTTTCTACTTTGTCACTGGGGTCATTTATGAATCAAAAATGGACTCAACAGCACCAAACAAGAACAAATACGTTATGAAATATATATTATTTAGATACAATATACAAATATATTTATATTATATATAAATCTTTACAGAAGTAGGTTGCCTAATCTTGCTTCTGCGGAGTGGCTGGTGGGTTTGAACCACCAACCTTCTGGTTACCAGTCAGATGCCTTAGGCATTATGCTACCAGAGCTCCTATGTTAAATATATATTACATAAATACAGTGTATAATATATAAATATATTACCCATTTATGTTAAAAGAATATGCAAGCATATTATATATATATATATATATATATGTAAGACCAAATCTCTTCCCAATGAGTCAATTCCAATTCATGTGTTACATTCAATCTCCATGTGTTACAGAGTAGAACTCTTCCATAGGATTTTCCTGACTTGACAAAGAAGTCCCTGGGCAGTACAAATGGTTAAGCTCTCAACTACTAGCAAAAAGTTTGCAGTTCCAACCCGTCCAGAGGCATCTCAGAAGACACATCTGGTGACCAAACACTAACATTCAGAACTGCATAGCAGTAGGCTTCAAAGAGTACCCTGAATAAAGTGCATGGAAATAATCTGAGATGAGATTTAAAGAAAAGGAAGAAAGAGAGCATCTGTTGACTGAATACCAATTATGTGACAGGAACGATGCTAAATCAACTCAATTATTCCTCATAATAACGGTTCACGATAAAGAGCCTCCATCTTAAAAGAAGAATTTTTAAAGTGAAGGTGGAGAATCATTGGGTGGATCAAGTGATTATGCAGTTGGTGATCTACGCCCACCCAGAGGCATCTCACCAGAAAGGCTTGGTGATCTATTTCTGAAAGGTCACAGCCGTCGAAAGCCATGTGGAGTGAAATTCTACTTTGACACAAATGTGAATGCAACTTTATTATTCAACAAATAAATAATACTGTGTCGCCACAAGGTTATTTATTATCATCTTAATAACTGAGATTCACTAAAACTAAAAAAAAAAAAAGTAATAAACCATTTGTTTACAGATACAATTGCAGTTTTTCTGCACACAAAAAAATTTAAACATTCCAAAATGCAAGGCTGACTTGTATATAATACATCTCAAGCTCTAAACTTGGAAAACATTCTTATTCGATGCCTATGATTTCCTATCTATATAGAGTTGAAGAATAAAAATTATTTTCAAGATGAAAATTTTACAGATGTCATCTCTCAATGAAAACTGTATACAGACAGTCATTTTGGTAACTTAGCAAGTGGCTAGTTAATACAATACTTGAGATTCTTCAGTCTGAATGATATAACATGTCTGTTTCCTAATAAACCATTTTAAAAAAAAAAATCTATTTTTGAGGCTTTACTATACATCTTCCCTGAGAACAACTTAGTCTCTACCCACAGGAAGCTTATGATATTGCACGATAAATACCTCTACCTGTTCAACCTTTTTCTCCCTACAGTAAACACAAAGAGGGAGAAGAAAGACCCACAGGGTCTGGGGCTATCCCCGGGGTTAGTAGAACCTGGAAACCCTAGGGCTCACTCAGTCTCTAGAACTGCTTAGGTAGACAAAGAGTTAAACAGACCAGAATCTGAATCTTGTATCAACTTTGTGCATAATCTTGGTCAGGTTGCTTAAGCTCATCTTCACTTTAAAAGTATAAAACAAACAAACCACTTGCCATTGGATCGATTCCAACTCACGGCAACCTCATGCATGTGAGAGTAGACCTATGTTCCATAAGGTTGTCAGTGGCTGATTTTTCAGAAGTAAAGCCTTCATTCCAAGGCCCCATGGGTAGACTTGAACCTCCAACCTTTAGGTTAGCAGTTGAGCATGTTAACTGTTTGCACCACCCACAGAATCCCATGTGATATTTAAGATGTCTTAATTATGTTTCCTTTCTAAATATATGCTTTTCACATAGAAGGATATATCTCAAATCACTACTACCTACAGCCATTGAGTTAATTTTGACTCACAGCAACCCTCACTGGGTTTCCAAGGCTGGAAATCTTTATGGAAGTAGACTGCCTCATCTTTGTCCCATAGTGAAGCTGGTGTATTTGAGCCACCAACCTTCTGGTTAGCAGCCAACTGCCTTACTCATTATAACACCAGAGCTTCTTTAAATCACTACTAGTGATGCTAAATTTACTTCTATAAATCTGGCTAAACATTCAGAGGAAAAAAAAAACTAACTATGACTCCACATTTGCTGCACACTGGGACCAAGGGTAGAGTAGATATGGTTAGTATATTAAATTGTACTTTAACAGTTTTCCATTTGAGCCTCAACTCCCATCTCCAAATATGCTCATTTTTTAAAAACCAATTGACTTCTTCTGCATTTTTAGTTTTAGTATTTCCAGTGTATTGCCCAGCTACTGTGTTAGCTGCCTTGCATACAAAGTCCCTTCAAAATCTGTATGTGTGGCTGCTTTATTTCACAGAGAGGAAAATGAATCCCCCTTTAGAGTGAGCAATCACTTGGCAGCATAAGTTATTTTAATGGACATCTCTTTACACTGACCCTTTGCCATCTGTTTTGCCCTCTAGTTACAAATGCAGGAAGAACACAATTCACAATTGTGTCTATAAAGAAAAATATAAGGGACTTACATGCAGGTTTATATCACTGCATCTGTTCAGTGTTTTAAAATCCAGGAGGAACTAAAGGGCAGGAAACTTTTCCTTTTGTTCTTTACCCAATTAGCATAGACAAGTAAGAATTCACAGCACAAAGTTACCAAGATCAGTTCCTCCAGTGAAAACTGGAAAACTACCATATTAATCTTGATCTGTGCTTTACTTTACATTTTTTTCCTCTGGTTCCAATAATGATACCGAAATGAGAACTTTTCTAGAGGATGGGCAAATAATTCACATGACCTTAACTAGCAAAAGAACTCAATGACAAGTATGACTCAGAAACAGGATCCGTGTCATTTAAACTTAATTAATTTAGTCAAGAGGAAGGGAGAAAGGGTTTCTTCACCTGGCAGTAATGCTCTATTGGATAAAGTTCACAAAAGTATGGGTGGGTGGCAATCTTAAATCTAGGCCGTTTGGCAACTGAGTAATGAAGTTTCTCAGCCTAGTGCCTGAGGCCAGATTCACATTCTAACAAGGAAGGGATTTTAAACAAAAAGGTTGCATATGCATAACTGGCACACTCACTCTACATTTTGCAGGTTCAATTTAATATAGCAGTATGTTGTGTCCACGGTGGCTTAAATGTCTTTTCCTCTTAATTATGACAGCTGCATTTTTGTGATACATCAATTAGTCCCTGAATGCCAGCTTTGGTCATACGCCTAACCAGCCCAGCCATTATCAATGTCAAATCAGTTCAAAATACCCTGAGCTCTGTAGAAAAAATTTAAATTGCCCAACCGTGTAGACATTAATCTATCTCTAAGGCACTGGGATGTCTTAACTCTTGGGGATCACTAGAGCAATATAGTGGAGCACCATAACTTAGCAGCAATCCCAACCGCCAGGAAACAGCTTAAAAGTACATGGGGAGACTCTCACTAACTACAGCATAAAGAAGTACAGCCATTACACTGTTTTTCTCACCGTTACACTAAAGTAAAATCCATAAAATCACCAAAGATTAGAGGAATAACCAAAACCGAACAATAACATGGGCCCATAAAAGAAATGTTAATTTGCCATCTTATGCATGCCCTGACTGAATACAAAGAGTAAACAGAGAAAATGTAATATTCGATTTTGTAACCTAAGTGTTCATATTTTTTTTTCTCTTTCTTTCGTGCACATAAATACATTTTCCTTCCAAATCCCTCACATATAAGAGGGTCACGTTACTTATGAGCCAGTAATGTGGGGATTATTACACCATGTTCCCCGACTATTATATAGGGCACTAATGCCGTGAAATGAAGACAGGAGCAGTACATTCACCCTGTTAAAGTTAATAACCCAATGATTTACAAGACATGACACATTTGAAGTCAACTGAATTCACTGTCTCATTAAACAATGCAGACAAGGTTGGAAACATTATCCTCCAGTGCTTTGAACTTACATTTTCCCCATTACAGTTACATTAGTAGAGCTTCCAAAGCCATATGCAGGTAACTAATTGGTATTCTTCAAAGAGAACATCAACCCTTAGTTTTCATATTGCTCGTAAGATAGGATGAGAAATCAATGGGGCATATTCCATTTACTCGCACATTTTACATGCAATAATTTTTATCATTTCTTTCCAATTTTAGCCAAATTGCCATAGATGACTTCTTCCAATGTATCTAACATCCACTCTAGTGGTAAACAAAACCTGCCCATCCACCCTTAATTCACCACTCCAACTCCCAGCCTCCTCTCCACACACTAAGATCCATATCCCCCCCAAAAAAACCCACTAAATGGCCTAGGTAAAAAGCCAGTAACTCTAGACTAGAAGACAAATTCCTCTTAAAAAGACCTCTTTAAAGTTTTAAAAAGACCTCTTTAAAGTTTTAAAAAGCAACAATGTCACTTTTATAACTAAGGTGTACCTGACCCAAGTATGTATTTGCAGTCGCTGGATATATGTGCAAAAGCTGAATGAACAGTGAAAAAGGAAGACAGAAGAAGAAATGGTGTGATCAAAGTGTGATGTTAGAGAAGACTGTTGAATATAGCATAGACTTCCACAAGAATGCACGAATCAGTCTTGGCCATCATGCTTGGTAAAGTATAGTGTCAGTGAAGGCTGAGGAAGCCCTCAATGACATGGACGGACACAATAGTCAAACCAATGGACTCAAACGTACCGACGATCATGAAGATGGTACAGGATCAGGTAATGTTTCATTCTGTTGTATACAGAGTCGGTCACCGTGAATCAGAGCCAGTTTGCTAGCAACTGCTAACAACATAAGGCAAAACTTCCATGTTTCTTCCTTTCCTCTTACTGGAAAAGTACCCTGTTACAGATTATGATGAAGAACAAGCAATGCTTTCAAGATTCAGATCAAAGGTGACCTTTATTAAATCTGTCCTGCTGTCCCCCATTTTATTTGTTTTTTTAAAAGTATCCATCAATCATGTAATTATTGTGTTTAAAATTACTCAATGGCTTCTCATTGCAACCAAAGGAAACTCAAACTATTAGGTCTGCTTCTCTGAATTATCTCCCTCCACTATTAGCCTTTTCACTGCTTTCTTGTCACATTGGCCTTTTGTCTATACCTTGAACATGTCAAGTTTTTTCCTGTCTTGAGCCTTTGTGCTTATTTTCTGATTTGCTTCATATACTCTTTTGTGCGTGTGTGTGTGTGATTTGGGTGAAGATTTATAGAGCAAATTCACCTTCCATACAGCAGTTCACACATACTTTGGCTCATGTCATTGACCACAGTTTATCACAATGCAACAGCTCCCCTCCCACTCCCTCCCCATAGTTACCTCTTCCCAGTGTCCATCCCTCCATACACTCCTGCCCCCTGAGCTGTCTCCCTGTGCATAAGCAGCCCGTCTTTCTCCCATGATTGTTCTCTCCAAGGAGTGTATGTACTTGAGGTAAATGTTTAACTCATATGCCTGTATTTTGTTTGGCTGAAAACCACAGGTATGGGTTCAATTCCAGACCTGAAGGGCAGCTAGGGGCCATATTCTCAGTGGTTCCACTAGGCTCTATCGGACCAGCAAACCTGGTCCCCACCTTTTTTTTTTTTTTTTTTCTCCAAATGATTTGAGTTTTGTTCCACATTGTTCTCCCCCTCTATCAAGGATCTCCTACATAGATCCCCAATTTGCTTCATATACTCTTGTAAAGATTTTTGCATTCACCTTCTTATAATTCAACTAATACCTCAGAGAGACTTCACTAATAAATCGACCTATAAAGTAGCCCCCTCTAGTCACAAAAATATTACCCTATTTTATCTTTGTCATTGCCCAACAATACCCAATATTTTCTTTTTATTTGGTTATATGCTTATTCTATCTTTTTCCAGGCTAGAGCATATCTCCTTAAGACAGAGAATCTATCTGTTCTACTCATGTCAGTGACTAAGACAGTGTGTGACACAGAGTGGAGTGGGTGTTCTATACGTATTTGTTCACTTATTACTGATTCACTCCACTCTTATGCTCTCCAGCACAAGTATCTTCACAATTGCACTGAAAATCATGCAGCAAGTGACACAACTTATAATAAAATCCATATAATTTGAGTCTAGAGTATCAACTCTTAATATAACACTCTGGTGAATTTTAAGGAGCTGAAGGAAGATGGGGCAATCTACTTCTGTAATGATACTGCCACAGAAACCCAAGGAGGAGTCGCTATGAATCGATCCAACTCGACGGCACGTAACAACAACAACAATTGGTGGAATAGTGTCTAAGGCATTTGACTGCTAACCAGAATGCTGGAGGTTCAAACCTACCAGCCACTCCTTGGAAGGAAGACTGGGCAATCTACTTCTGTAGAGATACCTCCTCAGAAACCCAAAGAGAGGTCACTATGAGTGGAACTGAGTGTATTCTGAAATATTTATGTCTAGTGTACTGACCATAGGAGCTCTGGTGGTGTATTGGTTAAGGCATTTAGATGCTAACCAAAAAGTCAGTGGTTCAAACTCACCCGTTGCTCCATGGAAGAAAGATGAGGCACTCTGTTTCCATAAAATGTTATAGCCTTGGAAACACAACGGGGGTCACTATGCGTTGGAATTGACTCAATGACAGTGAGTTTGTTTTGTTTTGGTTTGTTTTGGTAGGTACTGACCATGGAGCCCTGGTGATACTGTGATTAATTTCTTGGCTGCTAACTGAAAGATCAGTGGGTGGAGCCCACAAGCTTCACTGCAGGAGAAAGATGTAGCAGTCTGCTTCCTCAAAGATTCAAAAATCAAAACCAAGCCCACTATAGTGGAGCCAATTCTGACTCATAGTGATCCTACAGGACAGAGTAGAACTGCCCCATTTGAATCCATAGGGATTCCAAGGCTGTAAATCTATGGAAGCAGACTGCCCTTTTTTCCACAGAGTAGATGGTAGGTTCAACCCACAGACCTTTTGGTTAGCAGCCTAGTGCACCACCAGGGCTCCTCCTTAAAGATTACAACCTTAGAAACTGTGGGGGCAGTTCTATTCTTTTTCATAGGGTCACAATGAGTAGAAATCAACTCAACAGCAATGTGTTTGCTTTGTTTTTTTTGGTACTAACCAATTTAATTTTATTCAGTGATGTAAATGTCCTATAAATCTGGCTATCCAATGCAGTAGTAATTAAACATACAACTATTGAACACTTGAAATGTGGCTGAAGCAACTGAAACACTACATTTTAAATTTATTTAATGTAATTAATTTAAGCTTAAATAGCCACATACATCTAATAACTATGTGGGACAGTACAGTTTTAGATAATCGGTCAGAGTGCTCAAAAACAATATCATTTACCTTAGAAGATGCCAGAAGTACACAAAACGATTTTTCTTTCTCCTTAGATACTATTCCCCTTCCCCCATAGACTACAAGCACTTTTCTCATGAAATTATGTCACCTCATAAATGTTACAATATAATGAGAATGGATTCTAATCATTTTGATGATTGTCGATGGACATTATTAGACTTGGGCAAAAAGGGAGCTCTGGTGGTCAGGCTTCTGACTGCTAACCAGAAGGCTGGTGGTTCAAACCCACCAACCACTCCTCAAAAGAAAGACTACTGCGCCATCTATTTTCATAGTCATACTGCCTCAGAAACCCAAGGAAGGGTCACTATGAATCAGATCTGTCTCAACAGCAGTGTGTTTGGTTTTATGGTTTTTCAGCTAAATGGGAAAATAAATTGACATGGACAGGACTCACTAAGTATAAAGTGTAAATAATAATAATAATTTTAAAAAATGTTGATACTTTATAAAGAAAATAAAATCACCATGTGCTAGAATGAATGAATGAAGAAATGGAAAAAAAAAAAAAGGTAATGATAAGTGGGAGCTGATACCTGGCAACCTATGAGGGTTTCACATACTGATTCAGATCCTAAGGGTAGGAAATTAGGATTTTAAGTCTAATGTTTGGCAGAGGAGCTGGAAATAGATCCTTGCATAACTATGAGTCTGAAAAGCCTGCATAGTATGTGGAAAAGGACTAGAAAAATGCTTCAAAAGAGCTTGACTTTGGTCTGGAATCTTGAATCTAAGTTCAAACAAACAAACAAACAAATCAAAGTTAAAACAAAGCAAAAAAAAAAAAAAAGAACACCCCTCAGAAGTTCCGGACCCTCAGCAGATGGGGGAAGTTTCCAAGTTTATACAACTATGGGCTATGGGTACCTCAAACACATAAATGAAGATATAACATCAGATTTAGTACCACTGAAATAACATAGGATCCTGAAGAAATATTTTTCTTGGAGAATTAGAGAATTCACTCTATTTTCAAGGTCTTCATTTGCAGAAAATAAAATGCCCTTTCATTAGGTTGAAGGAGCTCTGGTGGATCTCTAAGGCATTTGACTGCTATCCAGAAGGTTGTGGTTCAAAGCCACCAGCCACTCTGGGGAAGGAAGATGAGGCAATCTATCTCCGTAAAGATTTGCCACCTCAGAAACCCAATGGGGGTCGTTATGAGTCAGAATCCACTCGATAGCAGTGAGTTTTCACTAGGTTAATTAGACAAGGGCTGTTTCAAAGTATTAAGGTAACACAAAGAATTTCTGCAAGACCAGGAAACAAATCTTGGATGCGACATACTCAAGAAGGATACATGTATCTTGAATAAGTATACAATCACACCACAGGAATGTGCCAATGAAAAGTCCACTATAACTGGTGTCCACTGGTCAGTTTCTCTGTTGCTAGAAATCATACCCTAAACCTCTGTCACAAACAACTCTCAGAAGGTTTGATCTCCCCATAAGTCCCTGCTACCTAAGATTGCTTACTTTTTCTGTTCTAATGTCACTTGGGAGCTTCCTCAGGTGGAATCTAGATTATATGGCAAATCCTAGCTCTAAGAAGTCTGGAAAACACAGATTTTAGCTCTGCAGACTGTCTAGTACAGAAAGGAAATTTGGAATGAGTTATGAGTTGGTGGTGAATGTGCCAGTCTGCAAAATCTGCCACCTATATCTGATCTCCCTAAATGTGCCCCCGTATTATGTTTATGTAATATGATATATATGACCATATGACCTATACCATATACATGGCATATATTATATGCTGTTGTTATTAATAGCTGCCACTGGGTCTACCCCAGACTCGTGGTATCATGGATTGAATTGTGTCACCCAAAATATGTGGCAACTTGGCTGGGCCACGATTATAGCTATAAAACGATGTTATCATCCATTATGATGTGATCTGATGTCATTAACAAATCAGATGTAAGGGGATTAGGGTGGAATGCAATCCCCTTAATCAGATCACTGCCCTGATCCAATATAACAGCAGCTACCCTGGGGTGTGGCTTGTATCACCTCACCTTCAATCTTACAAGAGATAAAAGGAGAGACAGTTGAGAGAAGAAGAGAGTCCTGACTACCACCAAGAAAGAAGAGCCAGGAGCAGAGTGCATCCTTTGGACCTGTTCTGGGAACCTCCTAGAACCAGAAAAAAGAGAGAGAAAGCCTTCCCCTATAGCTGGTGCCTTGAATTCAGACTTCTAACCTCCTAAACTATGAGAGAATAAATTTGTTTGCTGAAGTCTTCCACTTGTGGTATTTCTATTACTGCAGCACTAGATAACTAAGAGACGAGGGGAACACACACCCAGCAGGATCACATCACTGTGATCCACAGGATTTTCACTGGCTAATTTCTGGAAGTAGGTCTTTAGTCTTTTTCCCTAGTTTGTATTAGGGAAATCAGCTTAAAATTGTTCAATATCTTGGCAACACAACAGCCTACCCTGACAGATAGATTGTGGCTGTGCTTGTGGTTCAATGGCTGAGAACTGAACCTGAGTTTCCCACACAGAAGGCAGGAATTCTACTGCTGAACCACCACTACTCCCACATAAACTATATACTGTTGTTGTTGTTATGTGCCGTCGAGTCGGCCCCGACTCATAGCGACCCCTCCTTGGGTTTCCGAGGCAGTATCACTACGGAAGTAGGATTGCCCAACCTTCCTTCCGAGGAGTGGCTGGTGGGTTTGAACCGCCAGCCGTCTGGTTAGCAGGCAAGTGTCTTAGCCACTATGTTACCAGAGCTCCTAACTATATACTATGCACACAATATACATTACAGTATATATAAAATGTATATACAATATATTGTGAAAATTTTTAAACAATATCCTAAAAATTCTACACCAGATTGTAAATTCCATGAGGAAAGAGATTATTCCACATGTCATGTTGATTCCTGATTCAGCATGTGGCATAAAATGTTGTTGTTATGTGCCATCGAGTCAGCTCCAAATAATAGTGACCTTATGTACAATGGAATGAAACATGGCCCAGTCCCGTGCCAACTTCACATTCCTTGTTATGCTTGAACCCATCATTGCAGCCACTGTGTCAACCCACCTTCTTGAGGGTCTCCCTTTTTCTTTGGCTAACCCTCTACTTTACCAACCATGGTATCTTTCTCCAGGAAATTGTCCCTTTCAACAACATGACGAAAGTAGATGAGATAAAGTCTGGTCATTCTTGCTACTAAGGAACATTCCAGATTCACTTCTTCCAGAAGAGATTTGTTTGTTCTTCTGGCAGTCCATAGTATTTTTAGTATTCTTCATCAACATCACAACTCAAAGTAATCAACTTTTCTTTGGTCTTCCTTATTCATTGTCCAGCTTTCATATGCATACGAGGCAATCAAAAATACGATGGCTTGGGTTAGGCGCACCTTAGTCTTCAACGTGTCATCTTTGTTCCTCAGCACTTTAAAGAGGTCTTTTTGCAGCAGATTTTCCCAGTGCAATACAATGTCTGATATCTTGAGTCATGCTTCCATGGTGTTAATTCTGGATCCAAGTAAAATGAAATCCCTGACATCTTCAATCTTTTCTCCATTTATTGTGACCTTGCTTATTGGTCCAGTTGTGAGGATTTTTGTTTTCATTATGTGGAGGTGTAATCCATACTGAAGGCTGGAGTCTCTGATCTTCATCAGTAAGTGCTTCAAGTCATCTTCACTTTCAGCAAGAAAGATGGTGTCATCTGCACATCACAGGTTGTTAATGCGTCTTTCTCCATTCCTGATGCCATGTTCTTCTTCATACAGTCCAGTTTCTCAGCTTATCTGTTCAGCATACAGATGGAATAAGTGGGATGAAAGGATACAACCTTGACACATACCCTTCACAATTCTAAACCATACAATATCTTCTTTTTTCTGTCCTAGAGACAGCCTCTTGATCTATGTACAGGTTACTCATGAGCATAATTAGGTATTCTGGAATTCCTATTCTTTGTAATGTTATCCATAATTTGTTATGATCAACACAGTCAAAATGCCTTTGCATAGTCAATAAAATATAGGTAAGCATATTTCTGATATTCTCTGCTTTTAGCTAAGATCTATCTGACATCAGCAAAGATATCCCTCATTCCAGTTCCTCTTCTGAATCCGGCTTGAATTGCTGGAAGTTCCTTGACAATATGCTGCTGCTACTGTTTTTGAATTACCTTCAGCAAAATTTACCTGCCCGTGATATTAATGATATTGTTCAATAATTTCCCCATTCTGTTGGAGCACCTTGCTTTGGAATCGGCAAAAATATGAATCTCTTCTTGTCAGTTGGCCAGGTGGCTGTCTTCCAAATTTCTTGGCATAATTGAGTAAGTGCCTCCAAGGCTGTATCCATTTGTTGAAACATCTCAATGGGTAGTCCATCAATTCCCGGAACCTTGTTTTTTGTCAATTTCTTCTGTGCAGTTTGGGCTTCATCCTTCAATACCATTGGGCCTGATTGTATGCTACCTCCTGAAATAGTTGAACATTTATCAATTCTTTTTGGCATAGTGACTCTGTATATTCCTTCCATCTTCTTTTCATGCTTCCTGCATCATTCAATATTTTGCCCATAGAATCCTGGAATATTGCAACTTGAGCCTTGAATTTTTTCTTCAGTTTTTTCATCTTGAGAAATGCCAAGTATGTTCTTCCCTTTTGGTTTTCTAACTCCAGGTCTTTGCATATTTCATTTTAATATTTTACTTTCTCTTCTCAAACTGCCCTTTAAGATCTTCCGTTCAGCTCTTTTATCTTGCCATTTCTTCCATGTGCTTTAGCTACTTTCCATTCCAGAGCAAGTTTCAGAGTCTCTTCTGGCATCTATTTTGGTCTTTTCTTCCTTTCCTGTCATTTTAATGACCTTTTGCTTTCTTCATGGATGGTATTCTTGATGCCATCCCACAGCTCATCTGGCCTTCAGTCATTAGTGTTCAATGAATCAACTCTTTTCTTCAGATGGTCTCTAAATTCAGGTGTGATATATTCAACTCGAATTTTGGCTCTTGTGGACTTGTTTTAACTTTCTTCAGCTTAGACTGGAACTTGCATATGAGTAATTGATGTTCTGTTCCATAGTCAACTCCTGGCCTTGTTTTGGCTGAAGATATTAAGTTTCTCCATTACCTCTTTCCACAGATGTTATAGATCTGATTCTTGGGTATTTCATCTGGTGAGGTCCATGCATAGCTGCCATTTATGTTGTTGAAAAATGGTATTTTCAATGAATTAGTCTTTGGTCTTGAAAATTCTATCATGTGATCTCCAGGTCACTTCTATCATGGAGGCCATATTTTCCAACTATTGATGCTTCTTTGTTTCCAACTTTCACATTCCAATCACCAGTAATAATCAGAACATCTTGATTGCATGTTTGGATAATTTCAATCTGCAGAACTTGGTAAAAATCTTCAATTTCTTCATTTCTGGCTTTATTATTTGGTGTAAAAATTTGAATAATAATTGTATTAACTGGTCTTCCTTGTAGGTGTATGGATATTACCCATCATTGACAACACTGTACTGCAGATCTTGCAACATTCTTTTTGATGATGAATGTGATGTCATTCCTCTTCAGCTTTTCATTCTTGGCATTGTAGACTATATGACTGTCTGCTTCAAGATGGCTAATGCCATCAATAATAATGCCTAGGATATCAATCTTTATCCACTCCATTTCATTTTTGGCAACTTTCAATTTTCCTACGCTCATACTTTGTACATGCATTCTATATTCTGATTATTAATGGATGTTTCATTTTTGAGTCATGCCCATCAGCAAATAAAGGTCCTGAAAGCTTTACTTCTCTATGCCATTAACATGAACTCCACTTTAAGGAAGGAGCCCTTCCACCATCATATTTTGAGCAGGTTCTGACCTGAGGGTCTCATCTTCTGGCACTATATCAGCCAATGTTTCATGCTATTCATAAAAATGTCCAGTACTATATCAGACAGTATTTCACTGCTATTCATAAGGTTTTCAGTAGCCAACTTTTTCAGAAGTGGATGGTTCCATCTATCTTCCCAGTCTTAACCTGGAAGCTCCCCTGAAACCTGTCCACCATTGATGACTCTACTGTTATTTGAAATACTGGTGGCATAGCATCCAGCCTCATAGTAATACACAAGCCACCACAGTAAGACAAACTGACTGACAACTTGTGGCTGGCATATAACAGACCTTTAATATTTTTTAAATGAATGAAATACAAATGAACAGAATACAGAACTCTAAAAAAAAAACCTGCAATTTTTTTTTTTATTTTTAAACAAACAGGAAAAAAAGAAATTTATTTCTGCTATAAATTCCATGATAGATTGAAGGTATAAATCTGACTTTTAGGACAAATCTACTATAATCATATACATGGAGTTTATATTTCATGACAAGCTGGTATCCCAAGTTGTTTGTTTATACATCCCAAACAGATATGAATATTACAGAATCTGAAAACAAAGAAGACTAATGTATATTTTAAGGTTAATAAAATATATTTAAAATATATACTCAATAAAATATTGACTATACAATAAATAATAGAGACTTAAGGAATGCAATATAGCAAAATTTTAAAAGCCATTTAAATTTTAAATGCTGTCATTGGGGTAAGAATATCTAGTGGTGCAGTGGTTAAAGCATTTAGCTGCTAAATGAAATATTGGCAGTTTGGATCCACCAGCAACTCCACAGGACCAAGATGTGGCAGTATGCTTCTGTGAAAATTACAGCCTTGGAAACTCTTTAGGGCAGTTCTACTCTGTCCTGTAGGGCCGCTATGAGTGAGAATCATGGCAATGGGTTTGTTTGTTGGTTTGGGACTTTGGATTGATGAAAATCATAGGTCATGTTTGGATCAAGAGAACTGCTCCCTTTCCTCAACTTTGATTGCCTTTAATTATTAGAATACAGGTTATAAGAGTTGCTAGTATTTCTAATACTCGAGTCTTCCACTGTATGAAAAGGCTTAGACTTCTGGTATCATTAGTATACTTTAACAGAAACAATATTAGAAAATACTTAATTATTCTATAATATTGCAGAATAGCTAAATGGAATTTTAAAAATGTATGAAACAACACAAAGGAGGAATCTTTATTTCTAAATATTTAGATAGAAATTCTAAAGTAATCCCCATTCAGTTTTACTGATAATATACAATTATTATCAGTAAAAATGAGACATTCTTTGGAAGTCATTCTTACACAATTACTTTGAATCAACCATCCATAAGAGTACATTGTATGCTAATGTTGTTGTTGTTATGTGCCGTCGAGTCAAACCCGACTCATAGCGACCCCTCCTTGGGTTTCCGAGGCAGTATCACTACGGAAGTAGGATTGCCCAACCTTCCTTCCCAGCAGTGGCTGGTGGGTTTGTATGCTAATATGTTCATCATATCCCACATCCAGCAGATGGCACTCTTTCTTTTGCATTAATAACCAAATAGAATAAAAGTAAGGATGGATGAATAGATGAAATGAAGGGACATAATCTCTCTAAAATGCACTGTATATTTTCAGCTAACGGGTGAAATGAGTATCTGGGTTGGCTAACCCAGTAGATATTCCACAACTAGAGGCTGAGATAATACTCTGTGGTTGACTTTAATGCAAGTCACTAGGATACCTGAGAAAATGGAATAACTGTGTTGCTTTATCTAATAAGAAATTATTACAAAGCTCTGTGGTGTTTCAATGTCTCAGGTCACAGGACAAATTTGTAGCTGACCTTGGAATAAGTTCAAGAGTCAAAATGATGCCAAAGTATAAATATTTTCATCAAGCCTTGAATGAAGCTGTAAGAAAATAACAGTGGTTTAAGCTTTCATCTCCTTATATTGTCCTTTTTAACATCATGGAGATTTGACAATAAGTAGCAAAAAGATTAAAGAAAAAAAAAAAGATAAAGAGATCAAAAAATAGCAAAGTACCCCATATTTTCTTTCTGACGATTTTAATGCACTTTGCGTAAAACCTTTGACTGCTAACCAGAAGGCTGGTGGTTCAAACCCACCAGCCACTCCTCAGAAGGAAGATTGGGCAAACTATTTCTGTAGTAATACTGCCTTGGAAACCCAAGGAGGGGTCGCTATGAGTCGTATCTGACTCAGCAGCAGTAAGTTGGTTTTTATTGATATTATTCCCTGTTAAGAGGTAATATTTAATTTTTCATAGATTCAGCGAATCATTTTGACAATATTTAAAATATAAACATTTTGTTCTTTCTGCCAAAAAGAAATCAGCATTGCTTTCATTATCTTTTCTTTCTTAGAATTTTCTTTGCCTATTCTTGCTGCAAACTCTGTTGGGTTGTAGTTTTTCTCTTGTGGTAGGGATACATATTTATTTCCACCTTTGTAAGGGTTATTTTTTCTTTTTCCTTAACACTCCAGATTTCATATTTGTTTCATTGTGTCTGTCTCATTCCTGAAACATTCTTTCTAGAATAAGATAAGGTAAAAATCAATAAATCAACCATTGTGGATAGACGGCCTACCAGGCTTTAATTCCCAACACATTGATCACACAAATCCCTCTCTCTGTGTACTTAGTTTTTTATTATCGTTCACTGGAGCATGACTGTGAATGCCCTTAGGGCAGAGACATGTTTTATTCATCTTTATTCTACCTGTAAGGCCCAGCATAAGACTTACACGAGGTAGCTATTCACACAACATTTGTTTAATGATTGAACTAATTAATGAATTAAATCAAATTTCACTTTCCTTTGGGGTTTATGTCATGTGGACCTTCTAAAAATGATTCCCATGATATATAAGAATTCACCTCCCTACTTCAGTAACTAACATACCACTGGGTCAAAGTCGTTTTATTAACTTGAAAAACTCTCCTATATCAAGCTATATGGGCTTCATCCTTCTTTATAGTCCATCTTTACAACAACAGGGTGATAGAAATATTTCGAAACAAATAACAGTTATGGTGGAACGACACAGTAAACAAAATTAACGTCATGGAATTGTATATGTGAAGAATGTTGAAATGGCAAGGGTTTTGTTGCATATGTGTTCCCCACAATTAAAAATAAATAAGTAAATATGTGCTTCACATTAGTTTTACCACACCTCAAGTTACTCTTTGTGCACATACTGGCCCCAAGTGGCTGCTGGGAAAAGAAAGAAAAAAGTCTAAACAGGAATTTATTTTACTGTATATATCAATGGTTCCACACTGTGGGACATGCCACATATCAGAGGGACATTTCATGATTCCAATTTAAGTCCCCAAATTACAGGGTAAGGTAGAAGTTCAGACAAAACTATCTGTGATGCAAAACTGAATTTTTAAAGCTACTTTCTAACTATTCAAGGAAAATCACTAAATTAGTAATATAAGACCAAGAACCACCTCCCCTTCTGACTTCTCACTGAATTGTCTCTGGTAAACTGGATTAATTGTCTGATTTATCCTTAACATCTACCCTTCTATAAGTTTAGCACTAAGAATGATCGTCATAGAAATCTTTCATTTTTGCCATCTAATATTCAGTCTACACATGGTTAAGTTTATGCATGATCACAGCCTTTCTGCCAGGGCTTTGAACCTGGTTTATTCCTGGTTCAGTCATGGCTGAGGAAGCAAAACCAGAACAGGCCTGAATTTTTAAAATTTGAGTGAATGGGAACCATAACCAGTACAGGAAAAATTAGGAGTTGAAGCCCTACTAGAAACTAATCTCCCTCTTAGAAAACAAGGACAGTGTATATGTTGCATAGCAACTGAATCTCATGCCTGTTAGACTGAGCACCATTGGAAACAGGGGTGCTTCAGTCAAAATGGTTGCTAACCACAGTGTTTTGAATATGTGTCGCTCTCCACAGTTCTGCCAGTAATTGCCCCAGGCTTCTGAAAGGGCTCACTATGCTTCTTCCAAGTCTCCCATTCCAGGGCTCTGATCTGTAATTTTCTCCTATTCCATTTATCGTTCCAGATTATGCAAATTTTAAAAATTTGGCTCTGTTCCAGTTTAACTTCATCAGTCATGAATGGAGCGGTTCAAACTGGTTTGAACTCATGCTCTGTGGATCA
Source organism: Orycteropus afer afer (assembly GCF_000298275.1). Lineage (NCBI taxonomy): Eukaryota > Metazoa > Chordata > Mammalia > Tubulidentata > Orycteropodidae > Orycteropus > Orycteropus afer. The sequence continues at coordinate 3,349,675 of NW_006921848.1, read as the reverse complement.
AAACTATGATTTCCTATAATTATCCCTCTAGTTTGGAGTACATAGGAAGGAAGCCATCCTGTTGGGAAGCCTTTTTATTGTTGTTATTCAGCTTTTCATTCTGTGAAATTACTCCATCTAACATTCTTTCCTTCATTTTTGCATTTTTGGTAATTAGTCCTTAAATCTAAACTTTTCCACTGGAATGTTATCTTAATTTTGAAAAAAATTAGCTTTCTGAATATGAGTTTTTTCTTCTTGGTCTGTCTCTGGATTACTAAATTTCTCTGTACCACAGTTTTTCTATGAAGGGAGCAATAAACAATATTCAAAGGGGATATAGTGAACATATTACAACACATATAGAGAGCATTCAGGAAGTCTTATAGGATTTGGATGCATCACATCTATTGAACCTCTATTACTTATATGTTATTCTAGTAAGTGGCTTCTATTGCCATTTATATGGAGATGAACAAGCAGATCTCTCTCCTGGCTGCGAGTCTTCTCTTCCCAAAGTTTCTGAGGTGGTTATATACATTAGTTCCTACTTTGCTCCTCATTGTAAATGTATTCAAATAAAAATAAATGAAGTAAAAAGTAATCATTTGTTCTTGGGTTTTTCAAATAATTGTCCTGGCAGCCAGTTGGGTCAATGACTGAATTCATGTCTAGAATATCCATTCCCTATCTTTCCAGGAATGTTTCCAAGCTTCTGCTGATGAAACAGTATCACTTTGTCATTTCAAAGAAGACAAGTCACATGGTCAGCAGAAGATAAACTTGATTTGGGTCTTTTTTTGTTGTGAGCTACACAGATTTGAAACAGGTAAGTGCACTACTTAGATATTTTTTACACAGAGTCTTAAACAATAATGAACTTGTGGAAATAAAAATAATTTTTCTGGATAATTTGTAAGTATGTATGCTGTGCATTGATCCATATATTCAAAAGATAAACACGTTTTTGTTATAATACATCATCAACATTACCAAGCTCCCTTCTTTTATTCTGTTGGTTTACAATGTATCATATTATCAGTGTGTCATATTAATGAATATAATGTATGAATATAACAATATTAAAGAAAGATACTAGTCATGAAGACTCATTTCCTTTGAAACTGATATCTTGCTTGGTACCATAGTGAGATTATTAGTTCAGTGATTTTATGTTGATTTGATAGCTTTGTTACTGTTAGTTCACATATAACCTAAATATATTATAAATGGAAAACTCCCATTCAGGAAGCAAGAAGAATAAAAATAACAAATATTCCCAGTCATAAGATTAAAAGTGATAGGTTGGATTTTTGTTCATTTGATCCTTGAAAGAAGAGTGCTAAAGAGAAATATTTTTACATATCAAAACAGTTTTATTTATTTATAAAATGCTAACCCATTAGCTCAATGGTTTTAGATAGAAATTAATACAAAAAGATATATTTTTAAGTCATCATAAACATTTGTGGACCAATGAGCATTTATTAGAAATATGATTTTATGGAAGTTATATGTCAGATGTTTCACATAACTTTTCTTTAAGTACATTGACTGGTGGTTAGAAGATTTTGGCTTGTTTCTGTAATATGTAAGACTTTAGTTGTGTGACCTTGGCTAATTTACTTAACATCTCTGAGTACCAATACTACTTTCATAGCATAGAAATAATACCAATCAATAGATAAAGCATTTGGCTGCTAACCAAAATGTAGGTGGTAATCCAAACCCACCAGCTTCTCGGTGGGAAAAAGATAAGCAATCTGCTTCTACAAAGATTTACATACTTGGAAACCCTATGGGGTAGTTCTTCTCTGTCCTATAGAGTCACTAAGAAAGAGTCAGAATCCACTCTATGACAGCCGGTTTGATTTTGGCTTAAAATTCTTGTAAATATTAATGAGAGGACAAATATAAAATTCTAGACATTTTTTCTATTTCATATATGAGGTAATCAACAATTGTCAATTATTTCCCCACCAGTTCAAACCCACCAGCCACTCCTGGGAAGGAAGGTTGGGCAATCCTACTTCCGTAGTGATACTGCCTCGGAAACCCAAGGAGGGGTCGCTATGAGTCGGGTCCGACTCTACGGCACATAACAACAACAACAACTGTGCTGGGGTGTCAGATTCACTTCAAATTGGATGTGGCCAATTTACTACATTTCTGTACACCTCAATTTCCTCATCTGTAAAATGTGAAAATAATAGTACCAGCTTCATAGGATTATCATAAAACAACACACAAGTACAGACTCAATAAATGATAATTGATTAATGTAATATATTATTATTACTGTTACAGAAAGATCTAGCTCTGTGTGTTATATAGTAATACACAGCTAGGTTTATATAGACACCAATCAGATAATATAACCAGCAATAAAACTGCCACAGAATAAAAACTGCATGTAATATAGTTTGAGTATTGGTAGTTCTGATCTATAACACAATAATTATGTAAGAAAATGGATTCATTTTTAGTAATTTATAAATGTTTAATAGTGATAATAGTCAAAATCCACAGGAATAAGGTGTAAATAATCTAGGTGTGAGAGGTTGTTCTGTGCACCATTCTCCCATATGATTCACTCCATAAACCATAAAGTACTTTAAAGAAACACTCTTTTTCTAGATTATTTTTTTCAACCCAATGTGTACTACATATCAGGCATTGATTATCTGCAGAACAAAAGTCAGCCTTTTGTTGGTGAAAATATTATATTTTTAATATTTCTGCATGGAAAGAAAATTAAAAGTATTAATTATTTCTACCATGAAGCTGTTGCTTAAAAAAAAAGATCTTACATTTCCACATACTTGCATGTAGAGCTCAAATTAGAAAGTATATTTTTCAAAGGCCAGAGGTTTTAGTAATTGAATAGCTCAGTAAAATTAGTTAATAAAAAATAAATGTTTTTGAAAATACGACTCCAGTTCTTAATATTCACAGTTTAAAAAAACATTCTAGCACAATTACAAAGTATGTTTTTGTCACTGTTAGATGCCAGCAAATTGCCTCTGACTCATAGCAACCCTGTGTACAACAGAACAAAACACTGTCTGGCCCTGTGCCAGCCTCTGAATCATTGCTGTTTGAACCCATTGTTGTAGCCACTGTGTCAATCCATCTTGTTGAGAATCTCCCCCTTTTTCACTGACTCTCTACTTTACTAGTCATGTTGTCCTTCTCTAGGGATGATCCCTCTTGATAAAATGTCCAAAGTACATGAGACCAAATCTTGCCATACTTACTTCTTAGGGCATTCATACAGTACTTCTTCCAAGACAGATTTGTTCATTGTTCTGGCAGTCCATGGTACATTCAATATTCTTCACCAATACCATAAGAACAATGCCATTGTGGTGGTTAAGTTTGTGTGTCAACTTGGTTGGGCCTGGTTGAGTGGCTGGGCAGCTGGATGTAGTATTCCCCATGATGAGACTGGTAATCAATTCCAAAGTGGAATGTACTGTGAGCAGCTGAGTAGCTGATTTAGGGATGTGGTCGTTTCCTGTATATAAGGAGAAGCCTTAGGGAATGGGCTCTAGCTTGTGGCACACTTGAACCCTGCGTGTAGCCGTGTCTGTTCAGCAGCCTGCCATGTTCGATTGACCTTGAGACTTTAATGGACTTGAATTAATGGCCTGCCGTGTGGTTTTGGTAACATCAGGACTGTGCCTTTTTACTTGTCAACTTTGGGCTTGTCAGTCTCAGCAGCCAACAGCTGTCTGAGTGAAGAAAAGCCTGTAGCTTCAGTGGGCTGGGAGCAGGAGGCAGAGCTGAAGCCCAAGGTTAGGGGCTTTCACCCAGCCCCTGGAGCCTGGCACTTTGAACTTGGACTTAAAGCCTCCAAACTGTAAGAATAAACTCCTGTTTCTTCAAGCCATCCCACTTGTGGTATATTACTGTCAGAGCAGTACTAGGTAACCAAAAAAGCCATGAAATTTTCTTCAATCTACTTTATTCATTGTACAGATTATAAAGTGATTGAAAATACCATGGCTTGGCTCAGGTGCACCTTAATTCTCAAAGTGACATCTTTGCTCTTCAACACTTTAAAGAGGCCTTTTGCAGCTGATTTGCCCAGTGAAATATATTGTTTGATTTCTTAACTGTTTCCATGGACATTGATTGTGGATATGACCAAAAGGAAATCTTTCACAACTTCATTCTCTTCTCCATTTATCATGAATGTTGCTTATTGGTCCAGATGTGAGTATTTTTATGCTGAAGTGTAATCCATACTGAAGGCTGTAGTCTTTGATCATCATCATCAGTAAGTACTTCAAGTCCTCTTCACTGTCAGCAAGTAAGGTTGTGTCATCTGCATATTGCAGTTTGTTAATGAATCTTCCTCCAATCCTAATGTAGAATCCTTTCTCATATAGTCCAGTTTCTTGCAGATGTTTGCTCAGCATACAGATTGAATGAGTATGATGAAACAAACAACCCTGATGCACACCTTTCCTGATTTTAAACCATGCAGCATCCCCTTGTTCTGTTTGAACAGCTGCCACTGGGTCTATGTAAATGTTCTGCATGAGCACAATGAAGTATTCTGGAAGTTCTGTTCTTTGAAGTGTTATCCATAATTTATTATGCTCCAAGGTATTTTTATATTTTTTTTTACAAATTATACCCCATTCAAAATCTAACTTATAATTTGGTTTGTATTTTACAGTTTGGTTATAATTTATGTAAATAGACTTTGGTTTTTAATCAATGTGACAAAAATCAAGACAGAGACAACAGAAGCAATCCCAACCAAGAATAGATAATCCAATAAACAAGGTAAGCACATGCTTGGGGCATCAACAAAACAGGGACATCAGTTTTCCAAAGCAGAGACTCATAGATGCAGAGAGGACAAAAGGAAAAGGTAGTGCCCCAGTGTATGGGAACTACTGGCCGGGCACTAAATGAAACTGATATCAACTTCAGTAGGTGAGAATGTGAGAATGTGCCAACCAGAAATAAAGTTCATGCGTAGTCATGAGGGCACCCACGAACAAGCATCTTTAAGCTATGAGGCCCAAACAACTTCAGCAGTTTTGTTGACATCTATCTCCTATTGTCCCCTACTATTGCTCATGTAAGCATAGTGCCTAAGGCACTTGACTGCTCACCAGAAGGCTGGTGGTTCAAACCCACCAGCCACTCCTCGGAAGGAAGGTTGGGCAATCCTACTTCCGTAGTGATACTGCCTCGGAAACCCAAGGAGGGGGCGCTATGAGTCGGGGCCGACTCGACAGCAAACAACAACAAAACATTGCTCATGTAATTGAAACACTTTATCTTGACAGATCTTTTTGGAATATACTCTTTCTTTCTAACAAACAAGAGATAGAGGTGGGCTGTCGAATTTAACTCTTACTACAGTCACCCAATATGCAACTGGTTCCAATATGAGTGGATGTTGGGCAAGGATGGGTTATATTAATAGATAACAGGTCTCTAATCCCTTTTGAGTGAACCATTTTGTACATCCATGTCTACTGATCCAGTAGCTTCAGCCAGGAGGGCCAGCAATGCTATTTGCCATGATATAAACCCAAGGGTATCCTCTTGGCTATGTCTTGGTAAATAAATAATGGGAACTCCGATGCCAGATGATACACAAAAGCCAAGAAAGTCAAATAGGTTGAACATTGCAGTGAATGTAATAGCTACACTTTAACTGTATAGCATTTACGTAGAGTTATGTCCAAAATTTTATAAACAGTATGAATAGTTTTAACTTTACAATATATTCAGCATACACCTGGACACTATCTAGCAATATACATTTAACATAATACTAACATGGGTAATAATTTAATATAATACAAACATAGCAAACATTCAAAAATATTGGAAATATTATTTATCTAACAAGAAAAGTTTTAATTTATGTATAAAGTGAGTTTTTTTTTAAATTGTCTGTTGCATGGGACACAGTGCTTGATGTCACTCTATGTATGCCAATAAATGAGGTATTAGGCACATTAACAGAATACAGACTTCAATGTTTATTTATTGTGCAAAATATGTTTCTGTTTTGCAACAATGAGTGTGTTTCTAAATTTGTCTTCCAAGAAAGCAATAAAGAGTGTTTATCACATTACACTTATATTTCATCAGAATATTTACGTAACTGTTTGTAACACAATTGAGCAATTCCTCAAGGAAATAAATTAAATGAATACTTAAAAATTATATAAATGGATTTGATTTTCCGTTTTCCTTCAGACTGACTTTCTTTTAAGAAATTGATTGATAGCTTCGTGATTTGCAAAACAAACTGGCTCATCACAGTAGACCATTTGAAAACTTGTGTCAAAAATTTCTGGATAGTAAACAAACAAGGTTCTGTAGCCAGAATATATTTCTAGGGTACAAAGCTAAAGGTGAAAATTATAAGAGGAAATGGCTACTGTATTCTCCATCAGTCAGCTCCGTACATTGTTTTGCTTGCAAACTATGCAGTTCTAAATAATTTAATTCTTGATTTGCTATTGATGAATTTAGCAATGGGCACAATTCAAATATTAGTGATAAACATGAAAACTGTGCAATTCACAGAGATTATATGTTGTCATATTTAAGACATGGTTTTGGCTTAATTTATGGAAACACTAATGAAGAATGTCAGTGCTGGAAAGCCCTTTTGCAATGCACTGTTGCTGTCATTACAACAATCACTGAATATGGGTTATCTTTTCAAGGAAGAAATAAAGTGTTTAGTGCCCCGAAAAATGGAAATTTGGGGGATTTACTTGAATTTGTTGCTCAGTTTAATCCATTTTTAGCAGGTCATATCTCAAAATATGGTAACACAGGATAGGGCATCCCATTGCGTATGTCTGAAACAACATGTAATGAATTAATAAACTTGTAAGTGATAAAGTTTTCAGTGACATAAGAATAGCTCAAAATTTCAGTTCACGTGTAGATTCCACTCCTAATCTTTTCCATTCAATCAGCAAAGTATTGTTTTAAGATACATATCTCTAAGAGATAGAAAACCTGTCAAATGAGTTATCACAGTTACTAGATTAAACAGTCATACTGATGAAGAAATTGCAAATCAAATATTCACTATTTACATGACATTTGCAAAATATATTTTTCTAAGTTCATAAAGCCCTATGGCATTGCTGCCAATATGTCAGGGTGTTATAAAGGCGTATAACAGAAACAGAAAATTTTAGAATGTAACGAGTATACCATTTTCATACCATATGCTGTGCATTCACTTAATCTTGTAGGATGTGGTACAGTATGTTGTTTTCCAGAAATAGTTTTTTTTTTTTTCTTTTTAACCATCCTGTTACTGGATACATTTTTTGCCACTTCTACTCACTGATGGACAGTGCTTAAAACAGTTAGACATGAATATAGCATTAAAATGTCTTTTGAATACATATTGAGAAGAACATGCTGTAATGATGAGTGCAATCCTGGAATTGTACACTCAGGTTGTAGATGTATTAGAAAATATTGAAGACTAGACACAAAAAGAAGATACTAGAAGAGAAACTGAAAACATTATCAGCAAAATGCAAACAATAGAGTGTGTATTTATGTTGGCTATATGAAATAATAGGAGCTCTGGTAGGATAGTGGCTAAAGCACTTGACTGCTAACCAGAAGGTTGGTGGTTCAAACCCACCAGCCACTCCTCGGAAGGAAGGTTGGGCAATCCTACTTCCGTAGTGATACTGCCTCGGAAACCCAAGGAGGGGTCGCTATGAGTCAGGGCCGACTCGACGGCACATAACAACAACAACAACGATATGAAATAATATATTGCAGCATTTTCATTGGATGAGTCAAGTTCTCCAAGCTTCAGAAGTAAATTTAAAGACAAACACAGATCTACCTGTCATTAACAAAGTATTTACATAATTTAAGAGATTTTGGAAATTTTGAAAACACAGCAAAACAAATACTGCCAAATATTGATTATCAAGCAGTTTATGATCTCAGAAGTATCAGAAAGAAAAAAGCCAATGATGAGAAGTTCTCCAGAAGCATCATTGAATGCCAAACATCAATTTCACATAACCACATACTACACCATCATTGATACACTTGACTCTTGAATGAAAAGAAGGGCAAAAGTGAAGTTCTTTCAGATAGATTTTCTTTATAAAACAATGTGGATATGAAGAATGCATGAAGGCATCCAAGAAATTAGTGAAGGAAGGCTCATCCAGATGACTTAAAAACAAAACCTTATGGGAGTTCCGGTAAGATGGCGGACTAGGCAGAAGGACTGCACAGACCCTCTTCAACAAAGAAAAGGGAAACCAATTAACACAGACACAGAAGATAATCTTAGACCCCTGAGCCTTGAAGGGAAGGATACAAAAGTGGACTAAACCCCAACTAGCAGAAGAATTTGCGAGAAAATACCAAAAGAGGAGACACATGGAGCTGCAGTCTGGCAGCGACCTGAGCAACCCTGATGGCATAGACAGCACAAACAGCTTGGAAATTTCCGAGTGGCGGTAGGACCTAAGAATTAACCTAAAAACCACTCTACTAGCCAGGGACTGCATGGAGGACTCTGCACAGTGACTGGGAACTAACAGAGAAGGTAAAGAGAAAGGTGGGCTGAGCTGTGGACTTTTGCCGATCCAGAGGGCGCCGCCATTTTGTAAGTTTAAAAAGTGGCTTGACTATTTTGGACATTTAAAGAAACAGTGCTCTCACAGATTCCTGTGGTGGTAGGACTTAAGAATTAACCTAAAAATCACCCTGCTAGCCAGGGACTGCATGGAGGACTGTGCATGGTGTCTGGGGAACAAACAGAGAAGGTGAAGAGAAAGGTGGTCTGAGCTGTGGACTTTTGCCAGTCCAGAGGGCACTGACATTTTGAAGGTTTAAAAAGCAGCTTGACTATTTTGGATATTCAAAGAGACAGTGCTCTCACAGATTTCTGGGGCTTAAGAACACATTCTGCTTTCCAGCAACCCCAAGGACACTTGGGCCTGCAAAACTGAAAAGGTATGACATTCTTCTTGTTACTACACCCTACAT
>NW_006921848.1:3321288-3340566 GCF_000298275.1 Orycteropus afer afer | reverse complement strand
TGTTGCATTGTGGTAAACTGTGGTCAGTGACATGAGACAAAGTATATGTGAACTGCTGTATGGAAAGTGAATTTGCTCTGTAAATCTTCACCCAAATCACAATAAATAAAAAAAAAAGAAAGAAAATGAATATGATCCATCCTGGATTGTATTGGTCATTATGTCAAAAAAAAAAAAAAAAAACCTTATGGAAAAAGTGTGACAATTTCATACTTACATGAGAGTTAAGTTTACAGATGTAGGAAAGAAAAACTGTACTCATGTGGGTATATGTGATTCCATAATAGAAGATAAATTACTATGTATATTTCCCAATATTGAAATTGCTTTACATATATTCCTTTCTTTAATGATAGCAAACTGCACAAAAGAACACTCACCTTCATCACTAAAGAGACTCAAAAATATTCAGCGAACAATGATTCAAGAAAAACTCAATGCATTATCCTTATTATGTATGGACGTAGATATTGTTCAGCAACTTAATTGTGAAAAATCAGTGAAAATTTTGTAAGACCAAAGAATGGAAACAAATGTTTTTAATTATAACACGTTACAGATGAAAGATAATAAAATATAATAATTTGTTGTAATTTTTTTCCTGATCATTATATTTTCTTATATGACATGTTTTCATTTGTTCATTTATGATTATAGTATTTATTATGAAACAAGCATCAAAATTGAAGTCAAAACCATTTAAAACAAAATTACTGTAAGTTAAATTTTCTTTTTTGTGGGAGATCAACAGAATTTTCATTGACAGTTAAGACAACTAAGTTCACTGACTCATTTTCTTTCTTGTAGAATATGCAGAATATTCTTTTGTAGGAAATGTGGTAAAAAGTAAAAATTTAGTACCCCACAGGCACTAAAAATTTTATAATCCAGTTCATCTCCCTGTGCTAAAATGGCATACACCACTTTTGTGTTCAATCTCTCGTATTATAATCTCATTTAAAAAGAAGTTACAACATATCCCATTCCACTGAGTGAGTAAGCAGAGGAGGGGAACCACAGATTATCAGTGCTTGGGCCCTCCATGCCTTAATCTGGCCCTGATCCCAACTGCTATAAAATAGCCATGCAGAAGACATTGAATATTAAAATTGAACTTTTGAAATTATTTTAAGCACCAGGGTGTGTTTACAGAAAAACAGAAGTTAAAATGTCATTTTTATAAAGTTAAAAGAAGTCTCAGTACTATTGTGGATACTTCTGAGTTTTCACCATGATCAAATCTAACAGCAGTTTATACACAATCCCCAGCAAACTCTATGGGTTTGTCCAATGACACTGACACTCTTCAAAAATCTCCTAACCAACTATCACAATAATAGCTTTATTTTATTAGCATCCATAGCCATGACCTAGTGAATAATTAAAGAATATATTAGGAGATTTTATTACCTTTTTATTTATTTATTTATTTTCAGTGACAATTTGGAGTCCCTGCTAACTATAATCTAAATAATAAGAAAAATCTACAATGATGCTGCCAAATGAATGAATTGTTATTATTTCTTCTAAATATTGCCTTTGTAGAGAATTCCCATTCTCTATATGAAGATATACCTGATGAGAACTATTAATTCTTAATTTAATAGTCTTTTCCTGAATTTATTTTCATCTCTATTCTTTCTTTAATCCCTCTATTATGAAAGTAAGTATATAATAAAGAGTATAAATCCATAAAAACAAGGAAAATTATATAATACATAGTATTACTGGGAGAGATGTCAGCAGTTTTTTGTAAACTATTAAGTAGATAAATGAGTGGTAACTGCCTTAGCAGAGTGGAGAAAGTTTATAAAACTTAGATCAATATAAGCAAAACAGTAAGTATTGAAGAGCCCTGGTTCAGTTTTTAGATGTAAAGGTTTCCAAATAAGACAGATGTTGCAAAGGTTTAATGTACTTTATTAAAAACTTGAGGCTAGACACTGTGATATGGTATGTGCATACATGGGTACTAATCAAAAATGTTCAAATCAGAGGTGGACAGCTAAAACATTAATCAAGAATGTTAAGTTGATGGCAATCAGTGGACATCCTAAGGAAGCTCCTACTCTGATGTAATATATTAGCTAATTATACCCATGTCTTAAGTAACAGCCAAAACTTGTGGACCAATGTACTAAAGTATTTGATTGTGTGGATCAAAGCAAATTATAAATGACATTGAGAAGAATGGGAATTCCAGAACACTTAATTGTACTCATGAGGAAACTGTATATAGATCAGGAGGCTGTTGTTCAAACAGAACAAGGGGATATCACATGGTTTAAAATCAGGAATGGAGTGTTTCAGGGTTATATGCTTTCACCATACTTATTCAATTTGTGCCAAAGGCATTTGACTGCTAAACTGAAGGCTGGCGGTTCAAACCCACCAGTCACTCCTCGGAAGGAAGATGAGTCAATCTACTTCCGTAGTGATACTGCCTGGGAAACCCAAGGAGGGGTCACTATGAGTTGGGTCCGACTCCATGCCACACAACAACAAACAACAACAATTCAATTTGTATGCTGAGCAAATAATCTGAGAAGCTGGATTATATGAAAAAGAATGTAGCATCAGGATTGGAGGCAGACTCATTAGCAAGCTGCAATATGCAAATGACACAACTTTGCTGAAAGTGAGGATGACTTAAAACACTTACTGAAGATTAAAGACTACAGTCTGCAGTATGGATTACACCCCAACATAAAGAAAACAAAAATCCTTACAACTGGTCCAATAAAAAACAGCTTCACAATGAATGGAGAAAAGATTGAAGTTGTCAAGGATTTCATATTACTTGGTTCTACAATCAACAGCAGTCAAGACATCAGATAACGTATTGCATTGGGCAAATCTGCTGCAAAAGACCTCTTTCAAGTGATGAAGAGCAAAGATGTCTTCTTGAAGACTAAGGTGGATCTAACACAAGCCAAGGTATTTTCAGTCACCTTTTATGCATGTGAAAGCTGGACAGTGAGTAAGGAAGACCAAAGAAGAAATGATGCTTTTGAGTTGTGGTATTGGAGAAGAATGCTAAGAGTACCATGGTCTACTAAATGGACTAACAAATCCATCCTGGAAGAAGTGCAGCCGGAATGCTCCTTGGAAGCAAGAATGGTCAGGCTTTGTCTCACCTACTTTGGTCATGTTGTCAGAAGGAACCATTCCCTGGAGAAAAGTATCATGCTTGGTAAAGTGGAGGGTCAATGAAGAAGGGGAAGGTCCTCAAAGAGATGGATTGACTCAGTGGCTGCAACGATGGGCTCAGGTATAGCAAGGATTATGAGGCTGGCACAGGACTGGGAAGTGTTTTGTTCTGCTGTGCGTTTTTTGTTGTTGTTGTTATGTGCTGTCAAGTCGGACTCGACTCATAGCGACCCCTCCTTGGGTTTCCAAGGGGTATCACTACGGAAGTAGATTGCCCAACCTTCCTTCCAAGGAGTGGCTGGTGGGTTTGAACTGCCAGCTTTCTGGTTAGCAGTCAAGTGCCTTAGGCACAATGCTCGACTTGACAGCACCTAACAATAACAACATGTTGTTGTTGTTATTTGCCATCGAGTCGGCCCCGACTCATAGTGACCCCTCCTTGGGTTTCCGAGGCAGTATCACTACAGAAGTAGGATTGCCCAACCTTCCTCCCGAGGAGTGGCTGGTGGGTTTGAACCGCCAGCCTTCTGGTTAGCAGTCCAGTGCCTTAGGCACTATGCTACCAGAGCTCCCAACAATAGCAACATAGTACCCAACAACTAGTTTGATAAACACTAGATATGAATTCTCATTGGTGAAATTAAAATTACCCAAAATAGGGTCATTGTATAAAAATATTTCAGAGAGTCTCCTCATGTATATTAGTTTCCCATGGCTACCATATACTTAGTGACTTAAAACTAAAGAACTTTATCTTTTCACAGTTCTGGAGGACAGAAGTAAGAAGTGAAGATGTTGACAGTGCCACATCTCCTCAGAGGCTCTAGGGGAAAATTTGTTCCTTGTCTGTTTCAGCTTCTGATGGATTCTAGCATTCTTGGTTTGTGGATGCATCACTCCAATCTCTGTCTCCATCTTCACAATGACCTCTTCTCTATAAGTGTCTAAACTCCCTCTGGCTCTCTCTTACAGAGATACTTTTGATATGTAGGGCACACAAAAAGAATCTGAGATAAATTCCTCTGCTCAAAATCCTTAACTTAATCAAATTTTTTACCATAAACCAAAATTAAACCCATTGCTGTCAGTTCCACCTCGTAGAGATCCATAAGACAGTAAAACTGCCCCCAAAGCATTTCCAAGGCTGTAATTTTTATGGAAGCAGACTACCTTATCTTTCTCATTTTGAGCAGCTGGCATGTTCAAATAACTAACCTTTTAGTTAGCTGTTGAGCACTTAATCACTGAACCATCAGGCTCCTTTATTTTGCCATACATGGTAATAATGCACTTTTTTGTCATATAAGGTAGTATTCACAAGTTTCAGGGATTTACAAATGAGTACAACTTTGGAAGCCATTTTTTTAGCCTACCGTAATACGTTTACATGAACCAAGTATAAGAAGACAGGTATGTCTATTCCCTTTATCTTAAAAGATGTTTTAGGCTGAATCTCTCAATGTTTCTATGCCTAGAGGTGAACTCTGAGGTTTTTTTTTTTGTTTTTTTTTTTTTGGCCTGATTTTAGCTAAATAGGTGACAGAATCCTGCTCTCAAATCTTGGTATTTGCCCAAATCTACCATTTATGCAAAGTGATGACAGAAACCATCAAAAGAAACTGAGAGTTGAAATTTCCTTAAGTCAACAGACAAGATCATATAAACTATTCCCTTTGTGTCTGTAAACCCACAATCAAACCCACTGTCATCTAGTCAATATTGACATGGCAACCCCATCTGTGTCAGAATAGAACTGGACCTGCTCCACAGGGTTTCTTTGACTGTGATCTTTATGAAGACTGCAAGCCTTTTCTTCCACTGCACCACTGGATAGATTGAACCTGCAACATTTTGGTTAATAGTTGAATGCAAACAATTTGTCCCTCTGTAAAACTCTAAACTCACTGCCATCAAGTTGATTTTGACTCATCACGACCCCTCCTTGGGTTTCTGAGGTGCTATCTCTACAGAAGTAGATTGCGCAATCTTCCTTCTGAGGAATGGCTGGTGATTTTGAACCTCCAGACTTCTGGTTAGCAGTCAAATGCCTTACAAAATTTGATGTGAGACTGCCTTTTATTTAACCTGATAGCAGTTTTATGGCTGGGTAGCTAATATCATCCACTTCAAAATTTCTTCAGTGAGGTTCTGTTATCTACCAAAAAAATACTTTAAGACTTATGTAACCTGAACTTGGATTAGATCATTTCATACCAGTAATTACCAAGGTTGGGACAAAAACAAGAGGATTAGCAGAGGTGTGTTTAAGGAATATATAGAATCCACATTCCTCTTTCCACCTTCATAGCTTAAATAGCCCTTCTTCTTGGGCAAGGAAGATGGCAAGTGCAAGTCCTGTGCTTAAAAAGTGAATATCTATATGCTAAATAGAAAGAGCCCAGTGATTTCCAAAGATGTTGCAGAGTTTGGGCTCCCAGTGCTTGGGTACTACAAGGTTTCAGTCTGGCTGGGAACCCAAGGCCTGAGGTGTTTCTTTGGTCACACTGCCAGTCCCAAAAGAATAGACCTCCAGACTTTGATATTTGGGGCTCATGGTCAGGTTCTTATCCCAGCAATACAAACATGAAATTCAACAGAGGTACACAAATCAACAGAGCTTATTTTTAATTTCTTAGTGTCTCACTCTTAGAAATTCCTGGACAGACTATCAGATTATTATAAATTTCAAACATGCAATGCCTCTTTCTCAGGAAGGTAGGGAAGAATACTTTCCAATAAAATGAGCTTGGGTGGGGAGACAGGAAAGAATACAACATGGGATCCAGGAAACAGGGTACTTCAACATAGAAGAAAAGCAAAGGGAATTTGAGGGTCATGCTATAGGCAGTGCCAAGATGCCAATGATATAGGAGACCTAGAGAGCAACAAGTTTTTCCTGGACTAAGAAGAAATTAATCTGACATTGTGCACAGCACATAGTGAAGAGGATGCAAATAACCTATCAGAGCTGCTGCAGAAGCACAATCCATGTGACCCAGACAACAGAGATGGGATCAATGGATCATCACAGGGCCATTATAGTGGTCTCTCTGTTAAAGCATTAGGTATAGTATTCCCATTTATATGTTTGGAGGGTAACAAATATTTTAAAACATTGAATATCAAATTGTGCAATTTTTTTAATAAATCTTAGGGCTGGATAAAGGTGCAACCAAACCAAACTCATTGCCATCGAGTTGGATCCAACTCATAGAGACCCCTCCTTGGGTTTCCGAAGTGGTATCACTATGGAAGTAGATTGCCCAACCTTCCTTCTGAGAAGTGGCTGGTGGGTTTGAACCGCCAGCCTTCTGGTGAGCAGTCAAATGTCTTAGGCACTATGCCTCCAGACCTCCTGGATAAGGGTACAGGAATAGGAAAAAATGGAATTAACTTATCTATGTCCTATAAATACTATTCATGAAAATCATGTCAATGCCAGGACATTCCAGGTACATAATTTTTTTTTATGTTGAACTGTAGCATAGAAAGTTTACAAGCCACATATAGGACCTATTCAATCTAAGGAAAAGTACGCATAATTATAATGTCCTTCCATTTCTCTATAAAATATACTGAAGTTTGATTGTCAAGACTTAAAATTTAAAAGATAATATTCTTCTATGAATATTTTAGATGTTTAAACAACTCTATTATATATTTTCATTGTCCCCACTTCCTGTGGGAAATAATTGACATAAGACAGATGGAATATTTTTAAATACATTAATAAGAATTTTTAACTATACTGAATAATAATGCTAATGTAATTTTTCAGGATTTGATTCATTGTTAATTTATCTAAATTTATATCATCCTGATCTTTCTACCTTTTTTCTTTTTTCAAAATTTTTATTGCAATTTGAGTGAAAGTTTACAGAGCAAATTAATTTTCCATACAGCAGTTCATACACATATTGTCTCATGACATTGACTGCAATTTTCCACAATGCAACAGCTCTCTTCCCACTTCCTCCCCATAGTTACCTCTTCCCTGTGTCCTTCCCTCCCATGCATTCCTGCCCTTCAAGCGGTCTCCCTGTGCCCTTCTGTTCTTCCATGATTGATTTCTCCAAGGAGTGTATCTACCTGATATAAATGTCCAGCCCATATGCCAGTGTTTTGTCTGGAATTCACAGGAGTGTGTTCAATTCCAGACCTGAAGGGCAACTAGGGGCCATAGTTTCAAGGGTTTCACCAGGCTCTATCAGACCAGCAAGCCTGGTCTTTTTATAATTTTCTTTTATAATTTTGAGTTTTATTACACAGTTCTCCCACTCTATCCAGGATGTCCTACACAGATGCCCCTCCGAGTGGGTGACAGTAGTAGCCAGGCATCATCTAGTTCTTCTGGTCTCATGGTCATATAGGCTGTAGATCGGATGGTCTACCAGTCCCTTGGGCTAATTGATTCCATGCATCTTGGTTTTCTTCAGTCTTCTTTGCTCTAGATGAGGAGAGAGCCATCGTTACATCTAGATGGCTGCTTGCAAGCTTTTAAAATCCCAGTCGCTACTTGCCAAAGTACAATGTGGAACAATACTTTTTTGTAGTATGTTATACTAATTGAACATGTTCCCGAGCTCACAGGTCCAACTACTCACTCCCTCTGGATAGCTGGCTGTGGCCAAGAAATCACCACAACCTTGTCGTTTGTCAGCTCTACTATATACTTGGACATTCTTGTAGAACATACAAATAAGGTTGCAGAAATAGTCTGCCAACCTTATACATGGTCATGAGCACACTCCATCCTGCCTAGACATACCTGATCATTCAGCCTGTCCACTCATCTATCCACCCATAGATCAGTGTTTTCCTTCACTGAAAATGCAATAGTGTATGTGCAAAAGGGTTCATCTTTGTTTTCTGTACCTCCTAGGCACCTCTCTATGTCTTCCTCTTCCTTGATATCTTTCTGCTAACTTTTAAAATATTTTTTTCTCATTATTAACTGCATTTCAAACTAAAAAAAAAAAAAAACCTCACTACGTGGAGTCGACTCAGACTCATAGCGACTACTCCTTGGGTTTCTGATGTGGTATCTCTAGGGAAGTAGATTGCCCAACCTTTCTTCCAAGGAGTGGCTGATGGGTTTGAACTGCCAGCCTTCTGGTTAGCAGTCAAATGCCTTAGGCACTATGCCACCAGAGCTCCCATTTCAAACTAAGATGTTTTTAAAAATTACCTTTTTTTTTTTTTTTTAACCACTTAATTTTACCACTTTAATTCATTGTTAACAATTTAGGGCAAAATATCAGTTGTAGGAGCTTTATATGCACTATTGGTCAAAATGAAGCTTTTGGATTAGCTCTGAATCCAGTAACCTTTTCTTTCTCTGTATTACTTTACTTTTTTCACCTTCATAGCCACAGACTGGGAATTTACTATAATAGGTATTGATGTTTATACAGCATCTTCCATCCATATAAAAGCATGTGAATGTATTTTCTCTAAATAGAGATGGATTGAATTCATCTTTTTGCATTATTAGGCAAAGACTATTTCAAAATTGTAAGATCTCCTCAGACTTTTTACAATAATTCTTATTATTCATGAAACCATAAGTCTTAAAAACCAGGAGAACTCACATTGACCCTGTTATTACCTCTAGAAATAGTAGTCTTTTACAATGAGGCACCAAGAGAAAATATCATCAAACAAAGCCATACTACAGTTTGCCTAACAGATTAGGGAAAACTCAAATGGGCTTTGATATCTTGGTTTAGCCTATGTATACAGAAGGGGACAGACTCTAATTCACTGTGGGTAGGAGTACAAAGTTTTCTCAAAAGAATCTTGGCAAAGTATGAAGTATATGACATATATACATAAGGTTTGCATTATAATGTTGTTAGTAGAAGCAAAAAATGGAAACAACATCTCTAGTTAGAAGTTTAATAAACTACAGTACATCCAAGAAATAGAATACTATGCTATAATTTAAACTAAAAAGGTAATTTTTATATTTATTTTTGTGGTAGATTTATTTTCATGGAAGGATATTCATAATATAAATAAGTAGGTGAAAGAATATCAATATCCTGAGTATATAGACCAAAATCTTAGTAACAGTACACTGGCTGATGATATTTCATATAATTTTAATTTAACCTAATTTTTCTAATTTTGTTTATAATTATCATGTACTGTTTAAGTAATTTAACTTTTAAGAAAAAACTGTATGATATCAAAATGAAGAAACCTGATATTTCTCATAAAGTTCTGATAATTATGATACTTCATATGAAGTGATAATAACTTCAAAATTATAGGTTTTCTAAACATTGCTTGAGATTTTACCATCATTTTTACAGATAGTGCAGATGCATTGTCAGTGATGGCAAAAATCCCCCTGGTTTGATCACAATCTTTGTTACTGAAACCTTTACAAATGTGGCAATTAAACACAAGAGTAGAGAGACTTTGCTGTATTATTTTGTTCATCTCAGTCCTTCAGAAAGACAATAAACCTCAAGTGGCCATCATTTAGCGTATGCTGTACTTAATGCTTTATTCAACTAATTGACCCTTTTTCCTTTATGGATATGAGAATGAACAGGTTTATAATAGCTCTAGATTGAGCTCTTCAGAATCTGAATCATATTCAAATAGCTGCAGTACAGTGTTATTTGATGACGTTTCAGCTTTCACTGTATAAATACAAACATGAAAATAGATTATAGCTGTACTCAGATATTGGGAGAAATTAAAAGAAGCAAGATTTTTCTGTGCTGTTTTGAGAGCAGTGTCCTTTTGTTTGTTTACAGATTAAGTTAAGAATGTAATGAAACCTATTGACCCTCTTCACAGATAAATATCCAATGCATATATACAATTCCAAGTGTTCACAGAGCTCCTAAAACACATATATTCAATGGATAAATTAGAATTAGTGGGTGAAATTAAGAGAATAAATTTATATATTAAAAGGAGTTTCTAACACAGCAGAATTTTCTAATAGTGAACATTGCTTCATTAAATACTCAGTGAGGATGAGTAAGTATACTTTGGAAGTCAGCTGAGTGAAATGGTATCAAAGGAATTTCAATCTCCAGTTTCATGCTTGAAAGGACAACTTCAGAGAACACTTTAATATTTTATTATTGAATTTTTTAAAAAGAGGTGGTAAATTCAACTCAATAGGTAGGCTTTAAGAATTATAAACCAAAAACTCACTGCCATTGAGTTGGTTTTGACTCATAGTGACCCTTCCTTGGGTTTCTGATGTGGTATCTCTATGGAAGTAGATTGTTCAGTCTTCCTTCCAAGGAGTGGCCAGTGGGTTTGAACCCCCAGGCTCTGGTTAACAGTCAAACGCCTTAGGCACTATGCCAACAGAGCTCCCAATATAAAGGGAATTAAATATGTACCACTGGACTACTCTCTATCACTTTCTATTTATTTCATCATCACAAAGACAATACAAATGTTTGTTTTTCACTCTCTTGATTCTTCTTATGACTTTTGTTTCAAGATGATGGATTGACCACAGGCATATATGTTCTTTTTTACAACATATTAAATTAATAATAAAGAAATATAAAGTCCAGAGCAACAGAGAAAATGAAGATGCAATCAATAAGCAAAAAAACTCATAGATTTTTTGGAATGAGAGAAAAGATGGTGGTGGTGGTGGTGGTGTTTGCCATCGAGTTGGATTGGGTTTCCGAGGCAGTATCACTATGGATGTAGATTGCCCAACCTTCCTTCCGAAAAGTGGCTGGTGGGTTTGAACTGCCAGGCTTCTGGTTAGCAGTCAAATGCCTTAGGCACTATGCTACCAGAGGATGTACTAAACTTCAGACTAGAATAACTGGAGGTGAAGTGTTCTGGTTACCTAGTGCCACTCTCTGACAAGAATATGCCATAAATGGGATGGCCTTAACAAACAGGAGTTTATTTTCTTACAGTTTGGAGGCTTTAAGTCCAATTCCAAAGTGTCAGGCTCTTGGGGCTGGGTGAAAACCCCTCAACCTTGGGCTTCAGCTCTGCCTCCTGCTCCCAGCTCACTGGAGCTAAAGGCGTTTCTTCACTCAGACAGTTGTTGGCTGCTGAGACTGACAAGCCCAAGGTTGACAAGTAAAAGGGTATAGCCCCAATGTTACAAAACCACATGGCAGGCCATTAATTCAAGTCCATTAGAAGTCCCAAAGTTGGCAGAGCATGGCAGGCTGTTGAACAAAGACATGGCTACATGAAGGGTCCAAGCATGCCATAAGCTAGAAACCATTCCCCAAGCCTTCTGCCTATATACAGGAAGCAGACCACATTCCCTAAGACAGCTAACTACTCAGCTACTCCCAGTAGATTCCACCATGGGGTTGATTACCAGTATCATCATGGCGAATACTATATCCAGCTACCCAGCCACTCAACCAGGCCCAGCCAAGTTGACACACAAACTGAACTACCACAGGAAGCTACAACAGAGAAAGTCAAGTACAAATTCAACCTGCCCCAGGAGATTCTGAAGTGACTGGCTCAGCAAAAGTGAGGCATTTACAGGCTTTCTGGTTTAGTGGCTAACCTCTACTCACTCACCTAGTATGAAGCCTGTTGAACCTCAACGACAGAGAGTTCCCAAGCAAAGTTCTTAACTATCTACTTAATTATGAGCCTAAAACCAGTGTTCAAAATTGATTTGAGGATATATTCCTTGTTTTGTTGTTGTTGTTGTTATGTGCTGTCGAGTTGTACTCCTTATAAATGAAAAAAAAAATCAATAGAAATAGAGATAATGTTGTGTGCCATTGAGTTGATTCCAACTCATAGCAACCCTCTTTGATCATTCTTTTTTCATAACATTGTATTCTTGTTTTCTGGATCTAGTATGGTATACTGTATTGTATCCATAAAATAAGAATAGGATGCTATATGAAAGGGATCATCAAAGAATAGCAAACAGCTTGTAGAAACTAAAAAATGAAAAATTGCTGGAAAATTACTAAATTGAAAGATAAAAGTTAATATAAAAAAGCATCTAGTACATATAGCAAGATATAACATATTAGATAAAAGACAAAATACGAAGACGACCTAGTCAGAATCTACAACACATAGCTAAAAAGTGATCCCCAAAAAATGTAAATATAAAAATATAATCAAGTTTAACAATTGCTTTTAAATTAAAAACAATTTCCATAGCAATTTCCTAGTGTTCAGGAATATGGTAAACAACTTTAAATAGTTTTAGAATTGACACGAATAGACCAACTCCATCCTGGAGTTTATAAAACTCACCACATAGCATATTCTCAGATTACTAGGTCTAATATAAGTGAGAATTTGGTATGAAAAGAGCAAGAAGTGATGGATTCTAAGAAGAGGAGCAGCATCCAATGCTCTGACATGGACAAATGAAAACTGTCTGTTGCTTTGTTGTCATTGTCAAAATATTTAACAAATACCAATTCATTAGAACAGATACAGCAATCATTTAGGACAGATACAAACTCTACACATTCATGATGGTCATTCTTGGCTGAGTGTCATCCCTGCTGGTCAAGCTGTTTAACTTTATTGAAAAGTTCAGGTATTTGGTATTCAAACCACAATTTTAAAAATGAGCAAATATGAGCTGCAGAAGTGAAAATAATGGAAAACAAACAAACAAAAAAGATGAGAAACTTTATTGCTTAGATCCTTTAAAAAAAGAAAGAAAGTAAACACCTAAGTGACATCTCTCTCACTAACTGCCCTCTCTCCTAGAGAATCTAGCTTCTATCTGTCTATAAGCTAGTTGCTGTGCAGACAATTCCAACTCATGACAACTCATGAGTATCAGAATGGAATTGTGCTCCATAAGTTTTCAATGGTTGATTTTTCTGAATTGGTCTACCAGACATTTCTCCTGAGGTGCCTCTGTGTGGACTTAAAACTATCAACCTTTCTGTTAGCAGCTAAGTGCATTGAATGTTTGTACTTCCCAAGACCTATTTATAGACAGATAGATAAAGAGATAGATAGATAGATAGACAGATAGATAGATATACATGTAGATATACGGGGAGGGGGTTGGAAAAGAGGATTCAAAAAATATTTTCAATTTTAAACTCAAGAAAAGGCTTAGTATGTTTTTACCCTTGGGCAGAGAAGTCTGTTGACTTTATTTTAAGGCAATAATCAGCTGAATTCCCTTCAGTGGTAGTTTTGATGGTACGGTCTTATGCTTCCTGGACACGAGAGGGAACAACGAAAGAGGATTAATAAATGAGAAGACAAGAAAAAGAGATCGCTTCATAAGAGCTATCAGAGGGATAAATTTGAGGTGATGTGGGTGCAAATGAAGGGAAAATCTGCTCTTAAAAACAAGATTCAATCCCTCAGGAATCTTCAAATCTGAGTACTACTACTGAGTAGTACTGAGCGCTACTAGGAAACAAGATTCTTACTTTATTTAAGGCACTTGACTGCTAACCAGAGGCTGATGGTTCAAACCCACCAGTAACTCCTCAGAAGGAAGGTTGGGCAATCTCCTGCCATAGTGAAACCCAAGGAGGGGTCTATATGAGTCGGGTCTGGTTCCATGGCACATAACAACAACAACCTGAAAGCCAGAAGAGAATAGGCTATGCTCAATTTTAAATGAACTGATGAATGAATGATTACAAAGATTATAGAAGAGCCCTGGTGGTACAGCAGTTAAGCACTAGACTGCTAATTGAAAGGTTGGTGATTGGAACTCTCCAGCCACTCCAGGGGAGAAAGATGCTGCAGTCTGCTTCCATAAAGATTTACAGCCTGGGAAACCCTATGGGACGGTTCTACTCTGTCCTATATGATCACTACACTCAGAATTGACTCAACAGCAGTGAGTTTGTTTTTTGGTTTTGGTATGAAAATTATGTTTAAATTTTAAAAGTAGGAAGTATAGGCAGCTTAACATGCATATTTGATTCAATTATTTGATTGAACTATTTATTTTTCTTCCAGAAATGGGTCTTTTTAGAAAGAAATTAATGTTTCTACTGCATTTCTTTGTTTGCAGAATCTCAGCCACGCTAAATAAAACTCTCACCACTTCAAAAAATTCAATTTACCAAATATGGCTTATTACAAGTTTCCAATTAAAAAAAAAAAAAGATAAATTGAGTGGAGTACAAAACTATTGCTTCTATATTCCATAAAGAGTAAGCTTTACTTTTATATCCCTAATATAGCAAGACTTTCATTTGATTTAATAATGATCATATTGACTATCTGTATATGAAAGTTGAGAAAAAAATCAAAGTAAGTAAATACAGTAAATTAGTTATTATTAAATCATGCTTCTGCCTTTATTTTGTGGTTTTAAAGTACAGAAATAATTACTTGATCCTTTGTACAGTATTTTCCGTGTCCTCCTCACTAGCTTCTGCACAAACCACTAGAGGGCAAGGCATTCTAACATATCACAGCAGATCTAATTTTAGCCAACAGAGGGCACTAATACATTCACTAGGCAGACAAGTCAGTGTAACACATATTTCAGTTATTGACATCTGTTATATCCTTTGGGGATTAAAATAGGGAGGGGAAGAAAGAGAAAGAAAGGATATAACCCTTTCAATAAACAATTCATCAGCCAACTTCTCTGAAACTGTTAACCAAGTGAATTTAATAAACCATTTACATTTTTTTCTGAATTTAAATTATTTAACTTTGAAGTAGAAAACACAATATAGAAGATAAATCTTAAAAAAGGAAATGAGAAAACATGTGGAAATCATTTCCTACCAAGTGTGTTAACTTTCTTTCTATGTACAAACATACTATTGGATTGCCTTTCAAGGGTAAGTAGTATCAGCAGCATAAATAATTCTTCATTGTCATGGATTGAACTGTATTCCTCAAAAATATGTGTCAACGTAAACAAATAAACAAAAAAAAAAAAACCCTCACTGCCATCAAGTCGATTCTGACTCATAGCAACCCCCTTTGCATTCCCGAGGCAGTAAATCTTTGTGGAAGTCGATTGTCCAGTCTTCCTTTCATGGAGTGCCTGGTGGGTTTGAACAGCCAACCTTCTGGTTAGCAGTCAAATACCTTAGGCACTACGCACCAGAGCTCCTTTATGTCAGCATGTTGTT
The DNA here is from genome assembly GCF_000298275.1 of Orycteropus afer afer. Taxonomy (NCBI): domain Eukaryota; kingdom Metazoa; phylum Chordata; class Mammalia; order Tubulidentata; family Orycteropodidae; genus Orycteropus; species Orycteropus afer. Next base: position 3,325,345 of record NW_006921848.1, on the reverse strand, counting down.
GTTGTTGTTGTTATGTGCCGTCGAGTCAGCCCTGACTCATAGCGACCCCTCCTTGGGTTTCCGAGGCAGTATCACTACGGAAGTAGGATTGCCCAACCTTCCTTCCGAGGAGTGGCTGGTGGGTTTGAACCACCAGCCTTCTGGTTAGCAGTCAAGTGCCTTAGCCGCTGGTCCATAATTCTCGGTGGTTTGACAATTATGCAATAATGTGATCATTGTCCATGGTGTGATCTGATCTGATCAGTCAATTAATTGTAAAGGGATCAAGGTGGGAGGCAAAACCCTTAATCAGATCACAGCCCTGATCCCATGTAAAGTGAATTTCTCTGTAGTCTTGTGGTATAGTGCCTAAGGCTAACCAGAAGGCTGGTGGTTCAAACCCACCAGCCACTCCTTGGAAGGGACTGGATAATCTACTTCCATAGAGATACCGCCTCAGAAACCCAAGGAAGGGTCACTATGAGTCGGAAATGATTCAACAGCAGTGAGTTTGCTTTTGCTGTTTGGTGGCCTGCCTCACTTTTTATCTTACAAGAGAAAAATGGAGGAGAATGTTAACAGAAAAGGAGGGACTTGGCTGTCACCAAGAAAGAAGATCCAGGAGCAGAGTGTGTCATTTGGACCACTGAGAATCTCCCATACCCTGGGGACAATTAATGCTAAGATGCCCAGAGATCTCCAAGAAATGCAGGGCCCACAGATACTGAAAGGAGACAAGGAGCTTCCTCTAGAACCGACAGAGAGAGACATAGCTCTCTCCTAGAGCTGGCACCCTGAATTCAGACATCCAGCTCCCTAAACTGTGAGAAAATAAATTTGTTTGTTAAAGCCATTCGCTTATGATATTTCTGTTATAGCAGCACTAGAGAACTAAGACAATTGTTAAATTAACACAAATGAAGTCTATAAGTGGAAAAACAGACATTAATAGCCATCTTTCAAGGATTAGCAATTTTTCAGAAACACCTTAGAAAAGAAACTTTGGTTGGTAGGAAAAGACAAGAGTCGGAATGTCTGCCACTTCTAGGGGAAGATTCTTTCCCTGCTTCTATAGTCCCTGTATTCATCTGTCCCTTGGTGATCCCCACGTGTGCTTCTGTCTTCCCTAGTTATGATCACTTCTCTCTGTGCCTATCCTGGTTACCTAGTGCCGCTCTAAGTATCTAGGTATATATAAAGAATATACCACAAATGAGATGGCCTTAACAAGTAGGAGTTTATTCTTACAATTTGGAGGCTTTAAGTTCAAGTTCAAAGTGCCAGGCTCTAGGGGCTGGGTAAAAGCCCCTCAACCTTGGGATCTGGCTCTGCCTCCTAATCCCGGCCCACTGGAGCTAGAGGCATTTCTTCACTCAGATACCCGCTGGCTGCTGAGGTTAAGAAGCCTCAAGGTTGACAAGTAAAAAGGCACAGTCCTGATGTTACCAAACCACATGGCAGGCCATTAACTTAAGTCCATTGTAAGTCTCAACGTTGGCAGAGCATGGCAGGCTGCTGAGCAATGACACGGCTACATGCCAGGTCTAAGCATGCCATTGTTATGTGCTGTCGAGTCAGTCCGGACTCATAGTGACCCCTCCTTGGGTTTCCGAGGCAGTATCACTACGGAAGTAGGATTGCCCAACCTTCCCCAACCTTCCTTCCGAGGAGTGGCTGGTGGGTTTGAACCGCCAGCCTTCTGGTAGTAGTCAAGTGCTTTAGCCACTATGCTACCAGAGGCTAGAGATAATTCCCAAGGCTTTTCCTTATATACAGGAAGCAGACCACATCCCAAAGGCAGCTAGTCAGCTGCTTGTGGTAGATCTTACCATGGAGTTGATTGCCAGTCTCATCATGGGGAATAACTACCACCAGCTGCCCAGCCACTCAACCAGGCCCAGCTAAGTTGACACACCAACTGAACTACCACAGGGCCTAAGTTGTTCTTTTTATATCTCAAAAGTGATTAGGTTCAGGACACACTCTGTACTGATATGTCCTAATTAACATAAAAGTAACAAGTAATGTTGAAAAATAAGGTGCATTAGCCCCAAGCCATGGTCTTTCCAATCACCTCATACACATGTAAAAGCTGGACAATGAATAATAAATAAGAGAAAAGAAGAATTGGTGAATTTGAATTGTGTTGATGAAGAATTCTGAAAATACCATGACCTGCCAGAAGATCAAAGAAATCTGTCCTGGAAAAAAGTGCAGCCTGAATGTTCCTTTGAAGCAAGAATGGCCAAACTTCACGTCTCGTACTTTGGTCATGTTTTCAGAAGAGACCAGTGTCTGAAAAAGGATATCACAGTTGGTTAAGAACAGGGTCAGTGAAAAGGAGAAGACCCTCACAAGATGGACTGACATAGTGCCTGCAATGATGGGCTGAAGAATAGCAACAATTGTGAGACTTGTGCAGAACTGGGTGGTGTTTTGTTCTGTGTACATAGGGTTACTATGAGCTGGAGCCTACTTGATGGCACCTAACAATAACATAGGTGGAGAGGTAAGTATTTTTGTTATTGTTAGGTGCCTTTTAAACAGTTCCAACTCATAGCAACCCTATGGACAACAAAACAAAACACTCTCCAGACTTGAATCATCCTCACAGTCATTACTATATTTGAGCCCCTGGTGGCAGCCACTGTATGAATCTCTCTTATTGAAGGTCTTCTTCTTTTTTGTTTACTCTGTATTTTACCAAGCATGATGTCCTTCTCCAGGGACTGGTCCCTTCTGACACATGACCAAAGTAGGAGGGATGAGGTCTGGCCATTCTTGCTCCTAAGGAACATTCTGACTGTACATCTTCCAAGAAAGATTTGTTTGTTATTCTTGCAGTCCATGGTATATTTGATGTTTTTTGCCAACATCATAATTCAAATGCATCAAATATTTCTGTCTTCTTTATTCATTGTTCAGTTTTCACATGAATATGAGGAAATTGAAAATACCATGGCTTGGGTCAGGTGCACTTTAGTCCTAAAAGTGACACCTTTCTTTTGTAACAATTGAGAGGTTTTTAACAGTAGATTTACCCATTGTAATATACTATTTTAGTTCTTGGCTGCTGCTTCTGTGGGTGTTGATTGTGGATCCAAGTAAAATTAAATCCTTGGTAACTTCAGTCCTTTCTCCACTTATCATGATGCTGTTTATTGGTCCAGTTGTGAGGATTTTTGTTTTCTTGTTGTTGAGGTATAACCCATACTGAAGGCTGTAGTTTCTCATCTTCATCAATAAGTATTTCAAGTCTTCTTCACTTTCAGCAAACAAGATTACATCATCTAAATACTACATGTTGCTAATAAATCTTCCTCTAATCCTGCTACTGCATTCTTCTTCATATAGTCCAGCTTTTTGGTTTATTTGCTCAGCATACAGATTTAGTAAGTATGGTGAAAGAATACATCCTTAACACACACATTTCCTGATTTTAAAGCACACGGTGTCTCCTTGTTCTTTTAAATGACTGCCTCATGGTTTACGTGTAAATTTCTTCATGAGCACACCTAAGTGTTCTGAAATTTCCATACTTGGCAATGTTATCCCAAATTTGTTACAATCCACACATAGTCCAATGTCTTTGCATTGTCAATAAAACACAGGTAAATATCATTCTGGTATTCTCTTCATCCAGCCAAGATCCTTTTGATATCAGCACTGATGTCCCTCATTCCACAGCCTCTTCTGAATCTGGTTTTAATTTTTTTACAGTTCCTTATCTATGTATTGCTGCAACTGTATTTTAATTTTTTCAACAAAATTTTACTTACATGTGACAATAATGACTTTTTTTGTAATTTCTGCATTCACAGATATAGTGTTTAGCATTCTAGTACATATTTCAGATGACACAACTCAATCCAAAACAGTTTTGTTCTGTTATATATAAGGTCATAATGAATGGCAGCTGACCCAATTGCAAATGACCATAGCACTTATACATATATTAAAAAAAAAAAAAAAACTCTTTTATCAAGTCATTTCCAACTCATAGCAAACCTTCCTTGGGTTTCTGAGGCGGTATCTCTACATAAGTAGATTGCCCAATCTTCTTTCCGAGTTGTGGCTG
>NW_006921848.1:3308928-3321183 GCF_000298275.1 Orycteropus afer afer | reverse complement strand
CAGAGACATGTGTATAAATGTGTATGTGTGTATGTTTGTATGTGTTCGTATAATTCTAGATAATTTGATGTTTTGGCATTATTGTAAAAACTTGAGCTAATTGATGATTATTATTTACTCTTTCAACTTAAAATTATGTGATTTTATAATTATTTATACTGTAACTAAAGGATATTTTTCTGGGTTTTTTAACACCAAAATAGCAACAAAATTCCATGACATTTTTAAACAAATAATAGAATTCAAAATAAATTAATATAGAGATAACATTTCCAAGAGTTACATTGACACCTTGTTAATTTTTCACTTTTACTCAGAATTTTTACTTTTCTCAAAATTTCATTTGTTATTAAACATTTGTTATTACCATGATTATATAATGTGGCTACAAAGGATCATATGCATAATCATGTTATGTTTATTGTTATTATTATCATGTCTTGAATTTGTAGTGGCTTAAATATATAAACGGAAGAAGAATTCAATATATACATTGAAAATGAACTGCCAGAAGAATGAACAAATCCTTCTTGAAAGGAGAACATCCAGAATGCTGAAGCAAAGATGGCAGGACTTGAACTTGCTTACTCTGGGTATTTTGTGAGGAGGGACCAATTCCTGGAGAAGCACATCATGCTCAGTAAAGCAGAAGGTCAGCAGAAGAGAAGATCCTCCACAAGACTGACTGACACAGAAGTTTGAACAATGAACGCCAACACAGCGATGACTATGAGGATGGCTCAAGGCTGAGCAATGTTTCAATCTGTCATATGTAAAGTCACTATGAGTTGGAACCAAATTTATGGCATCTAACAACAGCAATTGTCACACAGGGAGCACTGGTGGTTCAGTGGAAAAAATCACATCTTCTACGCAGAAGACCCAGGTTCAATTCCAAGCCAATGTATCTCATTTGCAGCCACCATCTGTCTGTCAAGGGAGGCTTTCCCATTGCTATGATGCTGGACAGGTTTCAGTGGAGCTTCCAGACTGAGATTAACTAGGAGGAAAGCCCTGGTGATCTATTCAAAATATCAGTCAATGAAAACCTTATCCCAAAGCGGTATCTGCAACAAATCATGGAGATGACGCAGGACCAGGCAACATTTTGTTCCATTGAACATGGGGTTGCCATGAATCAAGGGTGATTCTATGGCAGCTAGTAACAGTCACCACCACCAAATAGTGACAGGAATTACCTTCCTGTATATTCTCTGACTCTGGCAAAAGTGGAAGAATTTCTGTCCTGTGAATTATGACATCATCAGGACAATTGAAATTCCACTTTAGTGTAAAGTAAGAAAAACCACACTGAGTCCAAAAGCAATATCTGAAATAAGAAAAAAGGATTTTGGAAATGATTGGTAAATTACTTGCTGTGTAAAAGCTTATCTTTTTTCGATCTCACTTCAAGTAAGAGAATTCACAATAATTCTAACTTTACCTTAGATACATCAGAGGAAAATTTCTTATAAGTCACCTAACTATCCAATTAAGTCCAGTGACAGAAGATATAAAGTGACTTCATATCTTTGACTTCATGTCATTGACACACAGCTTAGTCACAAGGGCATGTCAATCTTTGTGCTACATAGTTATCTGGGAAACAGTACAGATTCTTGTTGGATTTTAACATAGTAACTGACAAGAGATGGGATGCCTCATTACAAATGAATTAGGCAATGCCTCATTGTAAATAAGTGAAGGATAATCAACAGCAATGATGTTCTGTACTAATCTACTGTTTTGGTCATCATGCAATTTTTCAACCACACCTTACATAATTTGTCTTCAAGAAAAATAAAAATTTTTGATTTTAGTGATTTCATGTGACACACCACTTCCTGTAGAACAGAACAGAGTAACTCGAAGATCATTGTTTTTGTTGTTAGGTGCCATCGAGTTGTCTCTGACTCATAACAACCCTATGCAAGGCAGAACGAAACACTGCCTGGTCCCACACCAGCCCCATGATCCTTGCTATACTTGAGTCCATCGCCACAGCCACTATGTCAATCCATCTCATTGAGGGCCTTCCTGTCTTTTGTCATCAACAGTCCACTTTACCAAGCATGACATCTTTCTCCAGGGAATGGTTCCTTCTGACAACATGACCAAAGTAGGTGAGACAAAGTCTGGTCATTCTTGCTTCCAAGGAACATTCAGCTGTACTTCCTCCAGGACAGATTTGTTAGATCTTTTAGCAGTCCATGGTACTTTCAGCATTCTTCGCCAGCACAACAACTTAAAAGCATAAACTTTTCTTCAGTCTTCCTTATTCATTGTCCAGCTCTCACATGCATATAAGGTAATTGAAAATACCCAGGCACACCTTACTTCTCAAGGAGACATCTTTGCTCTTCAGCACTTGAAAGAGGTCCTTTAGAACCAGTGCGATATGTCGTCTGATGTTCTGACTGCTCCTTCCATTGGCATCAATTGCAGAACCAAGCAATGTGAAGGTTTTGACAACTTCAAACTTTTCTCCATTTATCGTGATGCTGCTTATTGGTCCAGTTGTGAGGATTTTTGGTTTCTTTATATTGAGATGTAATCCATACTGCAGACTGTATTCTTCAATCTTCATCAGTAAGTGCTTCAAGTCATCCTCATTTTCAGCAAGCAAAGTTGTATCATCAGCGTATTGCAGGTTGTTAATTATTCTTCTTCCAATCCTGATGCCACGTTCTTCTTCATATAATCTAGCTTCTTGTATTATTTGCTCAGCATATAGATTGAATAAGTACAATGAAAGGATACAACACTGACAAACTCCCTTCTTGATTTTAAACCATGCAGTGTCCCCTTGTTCCGTTCTAACGTCAGCCTCCTGGTCTATGTGCAGGTCTCTCATGAGTACAATTAATTGTTCTGGAATTCCCATTCTTCTCAATGTTATCCACAATTTGTTATGATCCACACAATCAAATTTTTGCATAATCAATAAAACACAAGTAAGTATCTTTGTGGTATTCTTTGCTTTGAGCTAAGATCCATCTGACATCAGCAATGATATCCCTCATTCCACGTTCTCTTCTGAATCCAGCTTGCATTTCTGGAAGTTCTCTGTCAATATATTGTTGCAACCATTTTTGAATTATTTTTGGTAAGATTTTACTTGCATGTGATATCAATGATATTGTTTGATAATTTCCACATTCTGTGGGATCACCTTTCTTTGGAAAGGGTACAAATATGGATCTCTTCCAGTCAGTTGGCCAGGTAGCTGTCTTCCAAATCTCTTGGCATAACCAAGTGAGTGCTTCCAGTGGGGCACCCTTTTATTGAAACATTTCAACAGGAATTCTGTCAATTCTTGGTGCCTTGCTCTTCGCCAATTTTTTCAGTGCAGGTTCAATTTCTTCCTTCAATACTATTGGTTCTCGATCATATGCCACCTCCTGAAATGGATAAAGATCAACCAGACTTTTTTGGTACAATGACTGTGTATTCCTTCCATCATCTTTTAATACTGCCTGCATCTTTCAATTTTTGCCCATAGACTCTTCCAATATTGCAACTCAAGGTTTAAATTTTTTCCCCAGTTATCTCCACTTAGAAATGCAGAGCATGTTCTTCCCTTTTGATTTTCTAATTCCAGGTCTTTCTATAGTAATTGGCTTTGTCTTCTCAAGTTGCTCTTTGAAATCTTCTGTTCAGCTTTCCTAACTTGTCATTTCTTCCATTGTTTAACTACTCTGCACTCAAGGGCAATTTTCAGAGTCTCTTCTGACATCCATTTTGGTCTTTTCTCCCTTTCTTGTCTTTTTAATGACTTGTTGCTTTCTTCATGGATGATGTTCTTGATGTCATCCCACAATTATTCTAATTTTTGGTCAGTGATGTTCAATGCATCAAATCTATCCTTTAGATGGTCTCTAAATTAAAGAGAGATACATTCAAGGTCATATTGTGACTCTCATGGACTTGTTTTAATTGTCTTCAACTTCAAGTTGAACTTGCATATGAGCAGTTGATGGTCTGTTCTACAGTCAGCTCCTAGCCTTGTTTTGGGTAAAGACATTGAGTTTTCCATCACCTCTTGTCACTGATGTAGTCAATCTGATTCCTGTGTATTCCATACAGTGAAGTCCACATGTATAGCTGCCATTTGTGTTGTTGAAAAAAGGTTATTTGCAATGAATAAGTCATTGGTCTTACAAAATTCTACCATGAGGTCTTCAGCGTTATTTCTGTCACTAAGGCCAAATTTTCCAACTACCGGTGATTCTTCTTTGTTTTCAACTTTTGCATTCCAGTCACCAGTGATAATTAACACATCTTGATTACATGTTCAGTCAATTTCAGACTGCAGAAGTTGATAAAAGTCTTCAATTTCTTCATTTTTGGCTTTGGTGGTTAGTGTATACATTTGAATAATAGTCGTGTTAACTGGTCTTTCTTGTAGGCATATAAATATTATCCTACCACTGACAGCATTGTACTTCAGGACAGATCTTGAAACATCTTTTGTGATGATGAATGTCACACCATTCTGCTTCAAACTGTCATTCCCGGCATAGTAGATCATATGGTCATCCGATTTAAAATGGCCAAAACTGGTCCATTTCAGCTCACTAATGCCTAGGATTTCAATCTTTATGCATTCCATTTCATTTTTCACAACTTCTGATTTTCCTAGATTCATACTTTGTGCATTACATGTTCTGATTATTAAATGGGTATTTGCAGCTGTTTCTCTTCAATTTGAGTCATGTCACATAAGCAAATAGAGGACCTGAAAACTTTTCTTTATCCTTATCATTAAGCGTGATTCTGCTCTGATGATGTAGCTCTTTCCCACTCGTATTTTGAGTGTCTTCCCACCTAAGGGGCTGGTCTTCCTGCACTGTATTGGACAATGTTTCAGGGCTAATCATGAAGTTTTTCAGTAATATATCAGACAGTGTTTCACTACTACTCATAAGGTTTTCCCTGTCCAATTATTTAAGAAGTGGATGGCCTCTTCCTTCTTCCTAGTCTGTCTCAGTCTGTAAGCTCCATTGAAACCTGTGCACCATGTGCAACCCTGCTAATGTTTGAGCCACTAGTGGCACAGCCTCAAGCCTCACAGCAACATGCAAGCCACCACAGTACGACAAACTGACAGACAAGTTTGTCTCCCTTAGCCTTTTGAAACCTCTCTGTCCTCCCTTTACCTGGATCCCATGGCTTTATCATCCCTGGCTCTTCCCCCTCCTTCCTGCCTCTTGGGTGTGGGGCCTGTTTCCCTCTTCCTACCTGGAACCTGTGGCTCTGTCATCACTGGCTTTCCCCCCTCTTGCTGCCTCTTGGGTGTGGGGCCTGTCTCCCTCCACTTACCTGGATCCCATGGTTCTGTCTTGTTCTTGGCTCTTCCCCCACTTCCCATGTGTTCTGGTTACCTGTGCCATTCTGACAGGAAACATACCACAAATGGGATGGCCTTAACAAACAGGAGTTTATTCTTACAATTTGGAGGCTTTAAGTCCAAGTTCAAAGTGTCAGGTTCTAGGAACTGAGTAAAAGCCCCTCAGCCTTGGAGACCAGCTCTGCCTCCTGCTCCCAGCCCACTGGAGCTAGAGGCTTTTCTTCACTCAGACAGATACTGGCTGCTGAGGCTGAGAAACCCCAAGGTTGACAAGTAAAAAGGCATAGTCCTGATGTTACCACACAGCAGGCCATTGATTTAAGTCCATTGTAAGTCCCAAGGTTGGCAGAGCATAGCAGGCTGCTGAGCAACGACACAGCTACATGCAGGGTCCAAGAGTGCCATAGGCTAGAGACCATTCCCAAGGCTTCTCCTTAAATACAGGAAGCAGACCACATCCTAAAGGCAGCTACTCAGCTGCTTGTGCTAGATCCCACCATGGAGTTCATTGCCATTCTCATCATGGGGAATAACTACCACCAACTACCCAGCCACTCAACCAGGCCCAGCCAAGGTGACACAAAAACTTAACTCCCATATGGTGTCTGGGCATGGGGCCTGCCTACCTCCCCTTACCTGGATTCCCATGGCTTATCTTGTCCCCAGCTTTTACCTGCTTCCCACATCTGCATGTGGGGCCAGAGATCAGTTGCTATATAAATGGTTTCACTTTTCTAATTGTCATCCTCTCTTATCTCTCCCTCTTTCCCTCTCTCTCTCTCTCCCTCCCTCTCTCCCTCTCTCCCTTTCACTCTCTCCCCCTCTATCCATCCCTCCCTCTCTCCCTCCCTCTTTCTCTGTTACTGTCACTCTCTATCCTGGTGTTAAAAAGTGCTTTAATTTTACACTATGCCCACTGCTATCAAGTCAGTTCCAACTCATAGCCACCCCCGTAGGGTTTCTGAGGCTGTAAATGTTTGTGCAAGTAGATTGCCTCATCCTTCTCCCACCATATATAGACTAGCACTTAAAATGCATATATTGATTTAAAGTTGATTCTTTAAAAATTTTAATCATGTAATGTTAGAAAAAATATAATCTGTAATTCTAGAAGAGCTAAACTGAAATCAACAGTGGTCATGTTATTTTCATATTTTATTTAAAAATTATGGTTATTTAGAAGTTACAATTTTAAAATAAATGCTACTAGAAGTAGTCCTTTCACATGCTTTTTTATTTTATTTTAAATATACAATTTTTTTTTTTTAATTTGAGGTTACACTTTTCTGAAAGCATTCTTCATGTGATAACTAGCTCCACAAAATGAAGATGACTTGAAGCACTTACTGGTGAAGATTAAAGACTACAGTCTGCAGTATGGATTACACCTCAATATAAGAAAACAAAAATCCTCACAGCTGACCCAATAAACAGTTTCATGGTAAATGGAGAAAAGATTGAAGTTGTCAAGGATTTCGCATTACTTGGCTCTACAAACAACACCAATGGAAGCAGCAGTCAAGATATCAGATGATGTATTGCATTGGGCAAATATGCTGCAAAGAACCTCTTTCAAGTGATGAAGAGCAAAGCTGTCTCCGTGAAGAGGGTGTATCTAATCCAAGCCAAAGTATTTTCAGTTGTGTCTTATGTACTTGAGAACTGGACAATGAATAAGGAAGACAGAACTTTTGAGTTGTGGTGTTGGAGAAGAATGCTAAGAGTACCATAGACTACTAAAAGGACTAACAAATCTGTCCTGGAGGAAGTGCAACCAGGATGCTCTTTGGAAGCAAGAATGGTGAGACTTTGTCTCACCTACTTTGGTCATTCCCTGGAGAAGAATGTCATGCTTGGTAAAGTGGACCATTGATGAAAGAGGTGAAGACCCTCAATAAGATGGATAGACACAGTGGCTGCATCAGTGGGCTAAGGTATAGCAAGGATCATGGGGCTGGCACAGGAATGGGCAGTGTTTCGTTCTGCTGTGCATAGGGTCACTATGAGTTGGAGATGACTCAATGGCACCTAACAACAATGACAAAAAAAAAAAAAAAAAGTACTCAACCAGTCCTAAAGAGGAGCAGAAAAAATGATGATTTGGGATACATGGAATTCCCACATAGCATCCACATCATGTTATATCCTGCAGCAAGTGAGATACAAATGGAATTTTAGAACTAATTTCATAATAATATTTTAAGAATATGAACATGGACACTCTAAAACTGAGGAGCTTGGCATGATTGAAAATGAATGACTAGGTCTGAATTAAAGTTCAATTATTTTAATTAAAATTTAGTTTATCCTAATCCTCTTTTCAAGGAGCACTGATGGTGTAGTGGACAAGGCATCTGGCTGCTAACCAGAATGTCAGTGGTTCAAACCCACCAGCCACTCCATGGAAGGAAGATAGGGTGATCTACTTCTGTAAAAATATATAGCCTCGAAACCCAATGGGGTTTCTATGAGTTAGAGTCAACTCAATGGCTGTGAGTTTGGTTTTTTTGGGAATCCTCCTTTCTGCCTTTCTAGGAATAGAGCCTGTGACTTAGAGCCTTGTGATGTAACTTCTTATAATTTTTAATCACCTTCAGCAAATAGTGAAGGCAAAGATGTGGTTTATGAAGAAACGTTTGTCAGTAACTGTTTACCAGGATGGTCTTGGGAGAATACTTGTGCATCATGCCCCAAGAAGAGTACATATGTAGATATTGTAGAAAATCACTTGCTAAGTTAAGATATTGTAGAAAATCACTTGCTAAGTTAAGTCAGGAAGTCTAGGTTAGGAAATAGATTAGTTAAGCTTATAAAATTTTAATGTGCTATTGTCTTATAATTACATATAATTCCGAACCCCCATGATTGTAGTCACATACACCCTTTCCTATTTTTCCGTGGATAAAATTCACTTTTCCCTCAAACTTTTGGAATGCTTTGCTATGTCAAATTGCAACCTGTTGCCCAGCTCAAGCTATCCCCACCCAACAATAAAACTCTTTGCTTTCACTTTTAACAGAATATAAGTTCTGTTCAGGCTATGACAACTTTGGTGTCAGAAGTGAGGATTTCAAAGAAGCATTATCTTTAGCAAATCCAGGGCACCAAGATTGGGCTGAATTACCAGCCAAGCCCCATCTGGGCTCATTGTCCCCATGGCTTCTCAAGAATCACTTCAAGGGAAATAATCTCTCAAGTCCTGAGCTCTATGTCCTTGGGTCACAACACTTTGAATTTTATTACTGGATTTGATTTCAATTTATGCCTGCAGGTTGGTTTGATTTCTGTTCTTCATCATAAGAGAAACTAAATTTCCCATACTGGGATGATGGTTTGGATTTGTGATTAAATATGTTTTGTATGGTTGTTATTAAGGTTCCTCAGAGTCTCTTCAGCCACAAAAATGTGAGTGTGGGTTGAAACAAATAAAAACCCTTAAGATGCTTGCCACCAAATGAAAGATATTTGTAAAACAATAAGCTGGGATGTGAGAAGGACCAGATGCACCAGGCTGTCTACAAGCCACAGGATAATTCTCACACAGCAAGGTACATTGTAAAATGAAACACAGACCAAAACCCATGGAAATCCCTCAAAGGAATTTTGTCTGACTCTGGGGAAACCAAAGTCTATCTGTTTTTAGTTGTGTATATAATGTTTGTTTCTGTTTTTGCAAGAACATTTGATCTGTCTGCTGAAAATATAGGTAATGTCACATCAGGCAGCAGCTCAGAGCCACCTTCTGGGACTTCTATCTACTTCAAGGAAATAATTCTGGTCCCTCAAGATGCACATTTGTGCATAATTGGCATACTCTTTCTAGAAACAGTCTGGAAAATCAGTGGACACTTTGGGGATCTTTGCATCTTTCTAAATTGGCTTTTTCTGTGTAGTAAATTAGAAAAATAAAGTCTCCCAGATTAAGCAACCTCAATGGGATGCCTATTTTGACTGGTACCTAGAAGCTTTTAAGAGACATCAAGACAGTAAGATAGGTTGCCTGTGGGATACTGTTTCAGAATTAATTAATCAAAATAGAGAATTACAATGTCAAAACACTATACCTATCCATTCAGCTCTGCCACTGGCTCCAGCACACACCTCTTTATCCCCCTCTTTACCCTCTTGTTCCTCTGATAATATCTTGTCTGAATTCTCATTTTTCCTAAGGAACCTGTTAAGGAGCCTAAATCTGTTTCTAAATTGTCTTTTAAATTCAGCCTATATATTCCAGAAAGTCTCTTCATGACACTCTTTGGCCTCACATAGAATCATGTAATATTGTGAAAAACTTAAACAATTTTGTGAGTTTTCTTTAAAATTTGCAAAGTAATTTAAAATTCTTATAGAAGCTTACCAATATAGGATTCTGGACCTATACCAGTTAGTCTATATGATAACAGGACCTGGAGAAGCTCGATTATGGTTAGAACATGCTGAATAGAAAGATCCTAAAAACAGTTTAGCTTTAGATATGGATAAAACAGCAGTCGCACTGCTTGAAGATACTTGAGCTGTAGGTAAAAGATCACTTAAGACCATACGTAAGGCTCTTCCCCATAATAAGGGATTGGACTAAAATTCAATCTTTCACACAAAATAAAGATGAGGGCATTCATGATTAACAAGACAGATTATTTCAAAAATCTTCTGAACATACAGGACTCAACCCACTAGGCCCAGGTGCTTCTAGAGCTTTTAATGGTGGTATATTTATATCTGGCCTCAGGCCCAAAATTGCAGCCTTAGTGAAAAGGCACCAATTAGATTGGAAAGGTGTCCCTATTGTTCAAACTAACTAACCTGACTCACAAACATTCTCAAAGCTTAGAGACCAAAGAAGTTTCAATGGTCAATAAACTCATTTTGCAATGACAGTGGTTGTAATTTCCTAATCAGAAAAGAAACCCTAAGCCTTTTAAGGAATTAAGCCAGTGCTAAAAGGGCAAGGAGCACATCTTATGACCTCCTCTAGCCCTACAAGAGGAAGACAGGATTACCAGCAGTAACCCAACGCCTATTCCTACAAGGACAGACATGCTGCCTCCCTCCATCCTTTTCACCAACTGTTCCTCCCAAAGCACCCACCACCTCTCTTCTGGGTTAGATAATTCACTGCAGTGGCCACACAGAACTCACAAGTTATGGGATTTATTAGAGAAGCACCAGGCTACAACTCAAGTTCAGGAAAAACACTCAATCTCTCTTCCAGCCCACCATCCCTCAGCCAACAGTCTCTCACAGTCTCTCTCCCAGCAGTGTGTGTTCCTCAGTGTCTCACTCAGCAATGTGTGTCTCTTTGCCAGCAGTGCGTGTCTCTTTCAGGAGCGTGTGTCTCTTTCAGCAGCACATCTTCCTCAACCAGCAGTCAGAGACAGTTCTAACTCTAGGAGGCCTCCTTTTGAGCCCGCCAGAGTGGTCAAACTAGCCAATCATAGCATCAGAACTCTAAGCACCTGAAAGAGAGTGGGAACCTTCCAGAACATTGTTTTGTGCCACGCCCAACAGAAATACTCCAGGTGGACAACTTTAGCAATCAGGAGCTCCTCAGTTGCTCATAGCAAATCTCACTTTGGAGTTTACAAAGACTTATGGGTACTGATGAAGGTTGAAGAATACAGTCTGCAGTATGGATTACATCTCAACATAAAGAAAACAAAAATCCTCACAACTGGACCAATGAGCAGCATCACAATAAATGGAGAGAAGATTGAGGTTGTCAAGGAATTCACGTTGCTTGGTTCTACAATCGATGCCAACAGAAGCAGCAGTCAGGACATTAGACGACGTGTAGCATTGGGGAAGTCAACTGCGAAGGAACTGTTTCAAGTGCTGAGGAGCAAGCATATCTCCTTGAGGACTAAGGTGTGCCTGACACAAGCCATGATATTTCCAATCACCTGGTATGCATGTGAGAGCTGGACAATGAATAGGGAAGATCGAAGAAGAGTTGATGTTTTTGAGTTGCTGAAAGTACCGTGGACTGCTAAAAGAACTAACAGATCTGTTCTGGAGGAAGTGCAACCAGAATGCTCCTTGGAAGCAAGAATGGACAGACTTCGTCTCACCTATTTTGGTCATGTTGTAAGAAGGGACCATTCCCTGGAGAAGGATGTCATGGTTGGTAGGGTGGAGGGTCGACAAAAGAGGGGGAGGCCTTCAGGGAGATGGATTGATACACTGGCTGCAATGATGGGCTCGAGTATAGCAGGGATTGTGGGGCTGGCGCGGGATCGGGCAGTGTTTCATTCTGCTGTGCATGGGGTCGATATGTGTCGGAAATGACTCGACGGCACTTAACAACAACAACAACATGGGTAGAAAACACACACTAAGTAATTTACCACACCGCAGCTGGGTAACTGTCATTATTGAGGGAACCCCAGACATTGGAAAAAATATATATCATTACAAATTAAAAAATAGACTAAAAACAGTCAAACAAAAGATCCCTTGCTCTGATCCTGATTTAGAATGAAGAGGATCTGGGGACAAAACAGAGACTTGTCCTCCAAGGAGAAACTACCATGATATTAATGGAAAAATCTGTAATTTTAATTGGAAATAGAGACACTTTATCTGCTATTAACCCTACTTTTTTATAAATACTTTGCCTCAGAGAACAGAAACTTCAAAAATTGTGGAGGTTACTAACAGTAACAAACCTTGATGCACTCTCAGCCATTTTTTCCTATATCTTTAGGTTTTATTGAGAACCTATGTCTCCTATTTTACGTAACCCTTATACCCCCATTGGGAGCTCTGGTGGCACTATGCTACCAGAGCTCCTCTCATTAGCTACTTAAAAAAATATGGAGGAGGCGGGGCAAGATGGCGGACTAGGCAGAAGGATTGCACAGACCCTCTTCAACAAAGAAAAGGGAAACCAATTAACACAGACACAG
>NW_006921848.1:3301378-3303168 GCF_000298275.1 Orycteropus afer afer | reverse complement strand
AAAGTACAGGCATGTGAGTTAAACATTTACCTCAAGTAGACACACGCCCTGGAGAGAACAATCATGGGAGAAGGAAGGGCTGCTTATGCACAGCAGCCCTTTATTTTAGTGATCACACTGAGTCTAATATTGTCCAATCAGAGTTACCAGAATATTGCTAACCAATATTCTAAATTCTAAAGATATTCTAGAATATCTTTAAACCAATATTCTAAAACTATTTCTCACAATTAAAGATTTTTATGACAAAAAAAAAAAAAAAATGAGAGCATCAAAGGTTACCTAACATTGTACCAGGAGATTATGTATATTGGAAAAGACATCAATTAAAAGAGTCCTTAATCTTAGATCTTAATCTCGTTAGAGTCTTAATCTTAATCTTGTTTGAAAGGATTGTAATGTTAAAAAAAAAAAAAAAAAACTTTGCTGTCAAATTACAGGGAATTAAGACTTACATACATTTGTCTCAACTAAAGAAAGCCAAGATACCTTTATGGATGTGCCAACATTCTAGAGAACTTAAAATCACTTTGACATGCCTTAGTAGCCAGAAGTACATAACATATGAAGTAGTCACCTAATCCCAAAATCAAATAACAAGACTTCATGCATCCTGTTGAAATCTTTGGACTGTCCTTTATAATTGTGCCTATTCTTTTGTTACTGGCAGTGCTCCATAATTGTGATATTATTTCCTGGTCAATTTTGTACTTATGCAGTTAATGGAAATCTTTGGACTTTAATTAATAAGTTTTGCTATTTTATGTTAATTGCCATATTACACACATACCTTATTATCCTCTGGTAAAATTTTATTTTTTCAGGTAGGTGACAAAAGAACTTATTTTATTATAGCTGTTATTTTATATTATTTGCTTTCTTATTTGGGGGTAGTTTTTCTTTATTACAAAGCATATCTTAAGTTTTATTTTACTACTTTCAGTAATTCCCCTTAAAGTATGGGGAGAAAATGCTTTTGTTAAATTAGCCCAACCAGTAGCTAGTGCCAGTAATTTGACTGAAGGTTGGATCTAACACCCCTGTCCACAATCTGCACATCAAAATTCAGATCTGTTAGCTTCCCCTATATTGAATTATTGTTTTATACCCAATGGTACTGTTAATCTCGACACTGACTTTAAGTGAGACATATGTGTTAGACTATGGCAAGCTCCTGGACTGTTAGCCCAACTGAGGTATCATGCTTTAATTTAACCCAACCCATAACTGCCAAGCAGGCTATGGAATGCATGAAAGCTTGCTTTATAAGACATAGAGGTGTTCGTGTTTGCCAAGTTAGCTATTCTCTCTAAAACAGAGAATTTTCTAGATACTTTGGAATTTTATCAAGTAAGGCAAAAGAGCTCTGGTGTACAGTTAAAGAATTTGGCTACTAAACAAAAGGTAAGCTGTTCAAATCCACCAGTCACTCCATGGGAGAAAGATGAGGTAGTCTCCTTCTGAAAAGATTTACAGTCTTAGAAACCTTATGGGGCAGTTCTACTTTTTCCTATAATGTCATTATGAGTCAGAATTAACTTGATGGCAGTGGGTCCTCCCCTGCCAAGGCAAAGGAATTATTTGACTGCATAAAGAATGACTCATCCCCTCTTTGTACTAGACTATGGGACCCTGGATGGATGGGATAGATATTGATTGGTAAAATTATTTAACAGATACTGGCTTGAGCAAGTTAATCAAAACATTCCCTTCCCACACAATTATACCAGAAATAACATGATCTGTGTTCCTTGTGGAGATATATATATATATACATATATATATATATA
>NW_006921848.1:3298275-3301278 GCF_000298275.1 Orycteropus afer afer | reverse complement strand
TATATATATATATATATATATATTTATTTATGTAGAAGATAATATTATGCCACTAAAAGAAGAAATCCAAGTAATGAACCCTATGCTTGGGCATTACCCTGACTAGAAGATGGAACACAATGGGCCAATGTATTTTAGGGTTCCTGGGATTTCCATTAAATATTCTTTATTGAAGGTACACACTAGATAAGTGATTTGAAAATCAAAACTCTTTAAGAAAAAGGCCTGGAGATGGATGATGTTCCTCCAAGCCCTTTTACCAATTTACTGGATCCTGAAGAGATCTATTCACAGTTTCTCTGCTATCAGAGCACAAATATCCAGTGACATTGCTGTTGGAACAGCAGCTCAAAAGAAATCTTTAGAATCTCTCATTAAATTTGGGTTACATAATTTAATAGCTCTTGATTTCCTTCTAGCATAGCAAGGAGAAGTCTGGGCTATCACTAGTACCTCCTTGTGTTTGGGTAAACTCTGCAAGGGCAGAAGAACAAGACCTTTAACAAATCTTTCAGAAATTTACTGGTTCATTAAATACCCCCCATACTTGATTCCCTTTTCTTCATATTTTTAGCTGGTTACCTATGGTATTTGTTCTATAAAGCAATCCACTTTCATTGATTAAACTTTTCTTCATGTTAAGTTGTACCTCTAAATGTGGCTTCACTCCACACATACCCCAACCAAGATATCAAGAAATGGACTGCCTAAGCTATGACATAGTGAAGTGCCCACTTACCTGTGTGTTGCCTAGCTGCCACTAATGGAAATTCTTCTAAATAGAATGGAAAAATAGGTAGCATCTGGGTCTTGAAAACTCAATGAGCAGCCATCCAAAGTTCCAACTAGATGCCTGCATAAGAAAGCACTTTTATAATGGTGATCAAGAATCTCTACAGAGATTCATGATCAATAGGGGGGGTGTGTTTGAGTACTCTAAAACTGAGGTGCTGGGTATGAGGTGCTGGACATGACTGACTAACTTCTGAATCAAAATTCTATTTTTTTAATTAAACTTTAGCTTATCTTAAATTCATTTTTCCCCTGCCTTCCTAAAAATAGAACTTGTGATTTACAGCCTTGTGACATGTAAATTGTAATTTTGAGCTACCTTCAGCAAAGAATATAGAAGGCAAGGATGTCTTTTTTGAAGAAATGTTTGTCAGGAGCCGTTTACCAGATGATCTTAGGAAAATGCTTGCACAGTATGCCACTAAAAAATATATGTGTAAATATTTCAGAAAATTGCTTGCTAGATTAACTCCAGGAAGTCTATGTGAGAAACTAGATTAGCTAAACTTACAATATTTTAATTTGCTATCACCTTGCAACCACAGGTGGTCCCCATAACTGTGATCACATACTCCCTTTCTCATTTATCTATATAAAAATATTATCTCTTTTAAATTGTTGGAACCCCTTATGATCTCACATTGCAATGTGTTGCTCAGCTTAATCTGTCCCCACCCATCAATAGACCTCTTTTCTTTCACTTCTACCAGAGTGTAAGTTCTATTCAATGCTATGACACCTCTATTACGGATATTAGGAGATACATCCATGTGATGGTAACTTGATTCCCTTGAATGGCCTAGTCAGTAAACTAGACATTATTTAATTGACCATTAGAAAAAGAACCCTGGAAGAAAGAAATCCAATATTCAAAATGCTACAACATTGTCTGGACCATATCCTGTATATTAGAACCTGCTCAAATGATTTACTTTCAACTTCAACAGATACCTTAATTAAATCAAGCATCGCTCAGAGCCATGAGACAGTGTTCTCTCTTTTATGGTTTAAGTTTTGTTTGTTATTTTTGATTAAGGGACTCACTCTTTCTTCAACTGCCACAATCATCTGTAAGAGGTGAATAGGCATCTTGATACTTCCTGTGCTCTTCCATTTGAATTTAATCTATATACAATCATTGCAGAAAAATCTTATATTCCAATTGGGAAAATGGTGTCTCTTTGGCTTTTAAGATGTATTTATATGACTAATCTTCATCATCTAAGGAAAGAGAAATGCCTATGTTTATCCAATTAAAAAAGAAAAGTGAACTAGTGATTGAAGAATCTTCACTGTACAAGTGGATCTCTCATCTTTCTACCAGCTTATCTAGATATTTCATATCAGTATGATGCTAAAAAAAAAGGAAACTTATCAAGTATAAACATTTTAGACTGTGTACATTCTATAAATTATCAGTTTTTTTAAAAAAATGTTATGGTGATTTAGGTGAAAGTTTACAGAGCAAATGCATCTTCCATATAGCAGATCACATACACTTTGTCTCCAAACATTGACTTCCATCTCCCACAATGCAACAGCTCTCCTCCCACTTCTTCCCTATAGCCACCTTTTCCCTGTGTCATTCCCTCTAATGCACTCCTGCCTCCCAGAGCTGTCTCCCTATGCATACACAACACTTCTATTCTCCCATGATTGATCTCTCCAGGATCATATCTACCTAAGGTAAATGTTCAGCTCATGCGCCTGTCTTTAGTTTGGCTGGAAGCCACAGGAGTGGGTTCAATTCCAGACCTGAAGGGCAGGTAGGGACCATAGGGGTTCCACAAGGCTCTACCAGATCAGCAAAGCTGGTCCCTTCTAAAAATGATTTTAAAACAGCTATTGTAGAATTCCAGTTCTATGTATCATTGTGGGTGTTTATATTTTATTTCTTTTAATGTACAAGAACCAGAGAGTTTACTGCACTAATTGATCTACTTTTGTAGAGAAATACTATTCATTATTAAATTCTAAGATTGTGTTATACACTATACCAACCAGAATGTTCCTCTGAGGATCCACAGTTATCTAGGACTGTACTGAAATGTACTGGATGGTCACTCTGATTTAGTACTTCATAGAGCCTAGTTCTCTTGTTCCCAGAAGTTTCATTTCCCCAACCTCTCTTTTTTCTTCCATCTCTCTTTCACTTTTCCCTACATTCTTTGCATTTATATATATATATATATATATATATATATATATATA
>NW_006921848.1:3284259-3298140 GCF_000298275.1 Orycteropus afer afer | reverse complement strand
TTGAAGCACCAGCCTTCTGGTTAGCAGTCAAGTGCCTTAGGCACTATGGTACCAGAGCTCCTCTCTCTAGTATAGAGAAATTATAAACAAATTTGCTGACAAATCTCTGTTGTACAGATAGTCTCCTTTTTCTTAGCTAAACCTTGAATTGAAGGTGGTACAAAATGCTAACAGCAATGTATTACCACATTTATTGAGAAGCAGTTTTCTGACAATGTAGACAGAATACAAGGGGTGTAGGAGCATCAAACACACCCTGAATACCCTTTGCCTTGCTATCTAGAAAGCCACTGTTAATATGCAAATGTTTTATGCATGAATAAAGACTCCTGCTTAAATAATTTTAATGTTCTAAATATAGGGAAACAGATATAAAGTGGTAACTAGAGAAAAAGCACAGTTCTGATATCCTGATACCACACCTTCTCAACAAGTTTATACAGTAGAACAATCTTATACTGAAAATTCTAAAAATGATCTTCAGGTAATATAGATCATCCATTTCATTAATTATTGAAATGTCATAAAATGGATTAAACTTGTGTCTTATCTGATGTTAGAACACAATGGTGAAGTTTCTGATCTCCAGATTCAAACTGCTGGTGCTGACTCCAAGCTCTGCCAAACACTACTGTGCAGCTTTCAACAAGTTGTTCATATCTGTCAAGACTCAGTTTGCTCATCCATAAAACAGAAGCAATGTAGCTGTATTATAATATTACAATCTTATAATGTGTGATAAACCACTGATGTACTAAATGTAATGTCTGGCACTTAAAAAGTTCTCAATAAATATTATTACTTGTATATTTTTTCTTTGTTCCTCTGATACGTGCAATGATCAGCTATGTGATGTTGAGCAAGTCACTTAATAGCTGAGGCTCAATTTTCTCAGATGTAAAAAGAAGAAATAATATACACATATCAGACATGTATCATGGGAATGAAAAGAGAGAATTTATATAAAATTTATTTTTAAATAATATTAAATTTTTATTATTGATGTGAGCCATTAAGTCTATTCCAACTCATAGTTAAATAAGGTAGTAACTTTCCTTCGTTTTTGAGACAATCACAGGAAAAATGAAATAAACAAACAAAAAACTTACATGATTAACATGAGCCCCCACCTTGGCTATCCTAGCTTCCACAGTATTCTCCATCCACAAAGCAACATCAATTCCTTCTGCTTCCATGTTATCCTCAAACATAACCCTCTTCATCTGTGTTATAATTAATTGTTTATAAGTCTATAGCCCACAGACATGAAAGACGCCTCATTCATATCCATAACCCAGGTATCTAACACAGAGGTAACCAGAGTGAAAGATTCTCAGCAAATACAGTTTTAGTAAATGATTTAATGCTTAAATAAAAGATTCTCATGATATTAAAGATAAGTGCTATGAATTGAATTGTGCCCCCAAAAAATATGTGTCAATTTGTGCAGAGCATGATTTGCATATTATGTAATTATCCTCCATTTTGTGATCTGATGTAATTTTCCTACATGTCATAAATCCTAACCTTTATGATGTTGATTAGGCAGGATTAGAAGCAGTTATTTTAATAAGGCAGTATACAATCTGCAGGATTAGGTTGTACCTTGAGTCAATTTCTTTGGAGATATAAGATATTAAAAAATCAAGCACAGATCAAGGGGCTTGAATACAACAAAGAAAGAAAGAAGAGCCAGGAGCAGAGCACATCCTTTGGACCTGGGTCCCTCCAAAGAGACCCTCCTACTCCTAGGGGAATATTGATGCCAAGACACATGTAGATTTCCAAGGAACTTCAGGCCCACAGATTTTGAAAGGAGACAGGGACCTTTCGCTCGAGCTAGCAGAGAGAAAAAGCCTTCCCCTAGAGCTGGCATCTGAATTCCGACTTGTTGCCTTCTAAACTTTGAGAATAAATTTCTCTTTGTTAAAGCCATTTTCTATTTCTGTAGCAGCACTAGATAACGAAGACTGAATTAGGTACCAGGTTGCAGGGGGTGTGGGGGGTGCTGTTCTAACAGATACCTACAATGTGGAAGCAGTTTGGGAATTGGGTAATAAATAGAGACTGGAAGAGTTTTAAAGTACCTAATAGGAAAAGCCTAGATTCCTTGAAGAGACTGTTAGTGGAATTATGGATGTAAAAGGCACTTCTAGGGAGGGCTTAGAAGGAAGTGAGGGAGTTGTAACACCTGAAACAGTGCAGATAGTGAGAATCAGCAGCAGAGAAAAGGCAGCAGCAGAACCAGGAACCTGCATGGGAGCCAACCCACAGAGTAAGAGCACCGAGTACCTTCAGGCAGGAGGCTTCCTAGTGGAGTAGGGCACCCCCAGGCATGTGTTGATGGACATAGATTTTCAGTCCAATGAAGTGGGAGAACTGAGTGCTTTGGGCAGGACACTTATCAGCAGCATAGGGTGCTTCTAGGTACTTATTAGTAGAAATAAAGAACTTTGTAACACTTGCCTCAGCAGGGCAGAGGCCAGGCCAGCCAAAAAGTTCTTTGGGAATGAAGGACAATAGGACCAAGGGGCCAACAGGCCAAGGAACCAGAAAGCAGAAGCTGAAAAGAAAGGGAACATGGGAATCAGAACTGCTTCAGTTTCAAAGGTTAGGGCCACAACCTCCAGGATCTCAAAGTTTGGGGCCATGTCCTATGGGGTTAGAAAGAGTAGAACAACAGCCTCTTAAGTTTCCAAGAGTCAGATCTTCGCAATTTGGTTCTGGAGTGTAAGGTTATCATTCATAAGTGTCAGGGGAATGGGGCTGGATTAGCTGGCCAAAGCTGAGGGGGCATGGCTGCCACAACCAAGGGGCAGAAGAACTCAGCCTACCAGTTCCAAGGAAGTAGGATTGTCACTCAGTTGATGGAGACCTTGGCTACCCAAAGCCAATGAAGCAGAGCTGTCATCCTGGGGGCCTGGAAGGTAGAGCTGAAGCCCAAGGCCAAGGGGCCTCCACTGAGTCCAACACTCAGAGTCTGGAGGGCAGGACCATGGCCTAGATGGTCTCAGAGAACAGAGGATTATTTTCAAGCTTTAAGAGTTAATATAAGTTGTTCTGCTGGGTTTTTTACTTGTTTAGTGCCCATTATTCCTTTTTTCCCTCCAATTTCTCTCATTTGTAATGGAGATGTCTATCTTATGCCTGTTCCATCATTGTACTTTGGAAACAGATAAATTGCATTCTAGATTTCATAGGTTCACAGATGAAGAGGAATTTTCCCCCAAGAGATTTTGGGCTTGGCATAGATTTAAGACTTTGGGGATGATATGATGGGGTGAATGTGTTTTAAAATAAGACATAATTTTGGGGGATGAGTAACCAAGAAAAAAAATTCCATACCACTTATTAATTACCTAACAAAGTTGACTTCTACAGTTACATCTCTAGTACCATGACTCTTCATATTGTCATATTATTATTCCAAAGTCAAGTAGATTGCTCTTTTGCTCGGTGGATAAGGACTCCAGTCTGAGAGGGGGAAGGCTGAAGCTGCACAGCCATCTGGAAAAAAAATTTGGAATTCTGAATTAGAACCAGAAAGTGGGCATTAGCTCCATTAATAGGGCACTCATATAACTGTGACGGAACAAAATTGACTGTGAATCAAACCCATTGTGTGTCAGCCTATCCTCCTAAACAGTCTGTGCTTTGCATTGGCTATAAGAGACAAGCAATGGTTTTAAGAGGCAAGCAGAAGAGAAGATAGAATATCCAGACTCCTCTCAAGCGAAAACCCAGCAACTGCAAGTGGATGCATGCCAACAGTGTCTAAGCATTCTATATATCATCAGATCACTCTCATCTCATCCTGGCTGCAGCCACATGTGAACACTAGAAGCTTGCACCGTCTAGGATTCCATAGCCCTTACATTCAAGCAGAACAGTGTGGAGCGTTCTGGTTAACTCCTAAACAATTTATAAACTGAAACATTTAGCAATTCTTGACTAAAGGTTTATATTCTCATAGCTCTTTGCCTATGAGAAATCTACGGTTTCACTATTCCAGTGACCATGCTTTGGACATCTTGAGGAGGGTGTGTGGGGGAGGCAGGGGAGAAAACTCCTACCTTGTGGCTAGACAAAGTTTTAATATTTCAATCAGCAAAACTTAAAAAAAAAAAAAAAAAAAGGTTATGGGGAAAAAATCTTACTATTTGTATGTTTATGAAATGCTTTAGATATATCTTTTTGAAATCTCCCTTTTTAACAAAAAAGAGACAGGTTCAGAGTGAATAATGCCTAGAATATTCAAGCCAATTTTGAAAAACATAGAATTTGAAGAATTCAAAATGGAGTTTTGTCAGTAATCACCACACTAATTCCCTCCAGCATCTTGTTGTTGTTGTTATGTGCTGTCGAGTCGGCCCTGACTCATAGCGACCCCTCCTTGGGTTTCCGAGGCAGTATCACTACGGAAGTAGGATTGCCCAGCCTTCCTTCCGAGGAGTGGCTGGTGGGTTTGAACCGCCAGCCTTCTGGTTAGCAGTCAAGTGCTTTAGCCACTATGCTACCAGAGCTCCCTCCAGCATCTTAGTGCTTGAAAAACTAGGTACAGCAGTTTGAATTACGAATTCAAGTGCTCTGAACAGCTGAGTAAGAGTACATCAAACTCAGAGGAGTAGAATTAGACAGGAGAAAGGAAAGAGGAAGAAATAACAAGATCAGAAGATTTATCCTGCAGAATGACAACAGGCAGGTGAGAAAGGCCACTCGAGACCTCCCTGGGTTAAGGAAGAAGACACACCACACCAGCATACCAGTGACCACACCAACATACCAGCAATCATCCCAAGGAATGACCTTCAGCACTTGTTTTATCAGTAAGTTGGATTGGCTAGGTGCAAACAGGCACGTCCAGTGCCACTAAAACCCAAGCACAGAGTCCATTGGTGCTGCAGGAGGGTGGGCACGGAGAGGTGCCCCTGCAGAAGATCATCAAGCAGGCTTGGGTCAGTGTAGTGGCACTGAGAGGCCTGTGCTTGACTTAATCAGTCATATTGGGACCACAGGTTACTAGCAGGCACTCTCCTGACTACAACACCACTGAAATCGTGCAGATCTTTGGCACTGTGTGTGGGTGGGCCCAGAGAGGAACCCCCGTGGCAGATCCTGGAGCCAGGTAGTTGTCTTGGGTCAGTTTTTTGGTGCTGAGGGGCTTCGGGAGCAGGGTTTTTGCATGTCTCTGAGCCTGGTGGAAAGTTGTGATCCCCTAACAAATGAAGTCTTTGCTGAAATTGAACTGCGGACTTATGAATAACAGTACAACGTCACCATTAGCAGCCTGCTCAAAGCTCTAGAAACCTCCCCTAGCAACAGGGAACTTAAAATGTGTCTTTGCAGTAAGTCTATCTTAAGTGAATCAAAAAGAAAGCAAAGAGTGGAAAGAACTAGGAAAATTTATTTGGGATAATAGGTGTACAGATGAAATGAAGGTAGCCATTAAGGAGAAAAAAGTTCCAAGCACTCCAAGAGAGGAAAAAATAAGTACTAGAACTTAGTTTTATCACAAAATCAACCTTATTCATTTATAAAGAATTTCCTAAGGGATTTTTTAAATCACAATCAATGAAAAGATCTTTAAAGAAGAAAAAAGAAATGAATCACTTTAATTCAATTCAATAAAAGCTTTTCTTTATTTTCTCAGTAATAGATTCTGTTTTCAGGCCCTCCAAGGCCAGGTCTCTATAGTCAGCATAAAATGAAGTAGAGCAATTATTTGTTGAATTTTAATTAAACAGTTGTAGATCAGAATAATTTAGGTCAATTTATGATCAAGGATTCATGTCAGCATGATAGCCTCCAGTATTTGAGTTAATGATCCCCTCCCTCAGTGTGCTAGTGAAAAGAATACTTGATAAGAAGTCAAGGGAGCTGGATGCTTTTCCAAGTTCACCATTTAACTAGCAACTATTATCTCTCTGGGCCATAGTTTTTTCATCTAATCACTATAGATAATATTTGGACAATAGAGTTATTTTAATGAGCAATGAAACACAATATGCAAATAAACCAAACCAGTTACCATAGAATGGATTCTGAGTCATGCTGACCCTGAGTGTTGCAGAGTAGAGCTGTGCTCCACAGGAATCTCATGCCTTTGACCTTTCAGAAGCAGATTGCCAGTCTTTTCTTCCTAAGTGCCTTTGGGTAGGTTTTCTAACCTTTCGGTTAACAAGACTTAACTGCTTGCACCACCCAGGAACTCTTATATGCAAATAACTTTTATAAATATAACCAAAACCAAGCTCACTACCATCAAGTCTCATAACGACCCCTCCTTGGATTTTTGAGGTGGTAACTCTACAGAAGTGGATTGCCCAGTCTTACTTCCAAGGAGTGGCTGGTGAGTTTGGACCATCAGCCTTCTGGTTAGCAGTCAAATGCCTTAGGCACTAATAAAGTGAACTCACTGTGAAAACTCCCTCTCACGCCATTCCTACCATACTTTGCATAAGTTAGGCTAACTTTTCATCAGTAAGACATTATTATAGATATGGGTTGAAAAGTTAAAGTAGTTTGATATTAAAAATAAAAGCAATACAATCCAATGCACATGCATTAATATAAAACACTTCTTGAAAACATTATTTCCTCAGTAGTATTCAGATTTTTTAGAGTTTATAAATATATGTATGATTTAACTATTAATGATAATACATTTTTTAATTATTTGTACTGAGTGATTATACTTTTTAAATGGAACTAAGTTTGTTTCCCTTTTACTAATGCTAGATTTTATAAGACTACCCTTTTAGTTCAGTATGTTCAAATTCTTGTAACAAAAAAGCAGCTCTTTGAAGAATTGAAAATGTTGTTAGGCATTTTGAGTGCACTGAGTACTTAGAAATGTGTAATGTTTGCTTTTGTTATCAACATTAGGGATAATAAGAGTTTACACTATAAGCCATGTAAATATTGGCAGTTATATTAAGCCTTGTTTAGAGATCTGGGATTCGATATAAAACTTAACCTAAATAAAACTTGAGTGGATGAATCTACATAAAGCAAAAACTCTAAACCCTGTGGATTTTTCCAATTTTCAAATCTCTTTAAATCTTCCATACAGGAACATGACTTAAATAATGACAAAAACATTATCATAAATATCAAGAAATTAAAGCAAAATTTTGTTATAAGTTTCTTTAGTGAGAGACAGCTCTTTTCTTGATGTTTAGTGGCTGTTTT
This sequence comes from Orycteropus afer afer, assembly GCF_000298275.1. Classification (NCBI taxonomy): domain Eukaryota; kingdom Metazoa; phylum Chordata; class Mammalia; order Tubulidentata; family Orycteropodidae; genus Orycteropus; species Orycteropus afer. The sequence continues at coordinate 3,290,949 of NW_006921848.1, read as the reverse complement.
TGTTCTGGCCTTTATGAAGGGATCTATTAGAATTGTCTTTATATTGAATCTTTACAAATAGTAACAAAATGGAGCTCTTAGTGTAGTGCCTAAAGCATTTGACTGCTAATTAGAAGGCTGGCGGTTCAAACCCACGAGCCACTCCTCAGAAGGAAGATGGGGCAATCTATTTCCATAGTGATATTGCCTCGGAAACCCAAAGAGAAGTCGCTATAAGTCAGGTCTGACTCAAGGGCACATAACAACAACAACAACTTCCCTATAGATACAGTCATGGAGGGGTCACTATGAGTCAGATCTGACTTCACCGCAATGAGTTTGTTTTTTTGTTTTATAGTAACAAAATGTTGTTGTTGTTGTTTGTTGTTGTTGTTGTGTGCCGTCCAGTCGGCCCCGACTCATAGCGACCCCTCCTTCGGTTTCCGAGGTAGTATCACTACGGAAGTAGATTGCCCAACCTTCCTTCTGAGGAGTGGCTGGTGGGTTTGAACCACCAGCCTTCTGGTTAGCAGTCAAGTATCTTAGGCACTATGCTACCAGAGCTCCTAGAACAAAATAGAATCCATGAAAAATAAACTTGGTATTGTCAAGAGATAATGAAAACATCTTTTTATAACAGAGTTATAGGAAGGTTTTTGAATAGTAAAATCATATCATAAGATTAAAAATTCTTTTCTACTTGTTTTTTAAATGTTATAAGACCTTCCCCCCCCCTTCATTATTTGGCATGTTGTTGTCATTGTTGTTACGTGCCGTCAAGTTGGACCTGACTCATAGCGACCCCCACTTAGGTTTCTGAGGCAGTATCACTACAGAAATAGGTTGTCCAACCTTACTTCCGAGGAGTGGCTGGTGGGTTTTAACTGCCAGCCTTCTGGTTAGCAGTCACGTGCCTTAGGCACTACGCTACCAGAGGTCCTACTATTTGTCATGTTATTGTTTTTGTTATGTGCCATCCAGTCAGACCCGACTCATAGCGACCCCTCCTTGGGCTTCCGAGGCAGTATCACCATGGAAGTAGATTGCCCATCCTTCCTTCTGAGGAGTGGCTGGTGGGTTAGAACTGCCAGCCTTCTGGTTAGCAGTCAAGTGCCTTAGGCACTATGCCACCTGAGCCAAATAAAATGTCTATTACTCCTGACAAAATTGTTTTGATTCTCTTTTAATCCAGATTTCTGGGTTCATGGAATTGGAGTCACCCACCCTGGCCATCTGCCCTTAGATGTCCTTTTGAACCTTTAAAGAACTGGTTCCCTGGAGTCATCTTCAGGTCAAACAATAGCTTAGTGAACAGCTCAGCAGAAAACATTTGGCCTTAGGCATTGGATTCTGCTGGAAAATTGTTTATGTGCAGCCAGTTTAGAGGAGGAACTCCAGGATCTGGCTAGAGGCTGTTTTAGGATGCATGGCATGTCTTTGGTGGCTGTTTCTATAACCTGCTCTATGCTTTCATGTTATCTCTTGAGAAATTAACATAACAATGATCTATAATTATCTCCTCTTTGAAGTGTTTTTCCAACATTCCCCCACATGTGACACTGCCCAATTTGAATCATGTCTACTCACAATATATTCTGTTGCACTAATTTTTGATGTTTCTCTAAGCATTTAGGTTTTTGACACTTCTGTCGATGAATTTCATAATACCCACCCTCAGAACTGGACATATGTTCAAAAATATATTCTAAATATTAAAAACTCACCACCACACAACATGGACTCTTTGCTTATAGAAACAATGCAAACATATATTTTAAATATGTATATTATTCTATCTCAATCAGCCTAGGATTACAGAATTCTATTTATTTCAAAGGGAGCTCTGGTAGTGTAGTGCCTAAGGCACCTGACTGCTAACCAGAAGGCTGGCAGTTCTAACCCACCAGCCACTCCTCACAAGGAAGGTTGGGCAGTCTACTTCCGTAGTGATACTGCCTGGGAAACTCAATGGCACAGACCACCACCACCACCAACTTGTTTAAAAAAGAAAAAAAAAAAAGATAATCTTTCAGACAGAGTAGAAATCTCTCTTTTATTATAAAAGTGAAAAAAGAGTCCCAGATCCTGTAGTCAATTTAGTATTACTTAGAGGAATTTGTCCTTCTCTTTGTCCTGAGTGCCCATGTCCACAGTATCAGAAATTTAGTGCTCTTTAGATTCAATTGTGGCTGCTCTTGAGCATATGGAAACTTAAATTGTGCTGAAAAGAAAATTAATGGCAGACATCTTACTTTGAGTTTAAGGTTTTCATATACAGAAAATCAATTATTAACCATAAAAAGCCTGATCCAAACTGCAAAAGCCTGCCAAAAACTGCTCTAAAGCAATGTAAATTTTCCTTATCCTACTGGAAAAGGGTAGTTGCCAAACCATTGCCTCCTGGTTTAAATCTCAAAAAGTCTCCTGGGTACAGGTAGGTGGAGAGTCAAATTACAAGCAGCCAGGCCAGAAGTTAATCTCATATTCATGGATCCCAGTAAAGACAGAAGGCAGGGCTCAATTAATCATGTTAAGGTTAGCCAAGGATTGCTCTTCTATATTTCTTCCTCTTCTCTTTATAAGCCCCATTGAACCTAGCTTCTTTGAGCCATTTGCTTTTTCTGGAAAAACAAAAATGACTTCTCCAAATGCAGACACAATAACTGCTCAGAATAAACCTTATGGCCAAATTTGATGACTTTTAATTATTATTAATAATTGAATGTAAAAAAAAATTTTTTTAATGTCTTAAGTGTAATCATCCTAAAAAGAAGTTTGAGTTAGAAGTCTTAAAAATATGTATTATTTCTAATATGTTGTTGTTGTTATGTGCCCTCCAGTCAACCCAACTCATAACGACCCCACCTTGGCTTTCCAAGGCAGTTTCACTATGGAAGTAGATTGCTGCAATGTAGTAAATTACTTAGTATGGCTTTTCTATCCATAAGTCACTGTAAACGCAGTGGTGGAATGAGCAACTGAGGAGCTCCCGATTGCAAATGTTATCCACCTGGGTTATTTCTGTTGGGTGTGGCACAACGCAATGTTATGGGAGGTTCACTCTCAGGTGCTTAGAATTCTGTTTTTATGATTGGTTGGTTTGGCCACTCTGCCAAGCTCAAAAGGAGGCCTCCTAGAGGCAGAACTCTGATTGCTGGTTGAGGAAGACGTGCTGCTGAAAGAGACACGTGCTACTGAGACACATGCTGTTGGGAAAGATATGCAAGAGACACGCGTTGCTGAGTAACACACCGAGGGACATGCACTGCTGGGGGAGAGACTGTGAGAGACTTGGCTGAGAGACAGTGGGCTGGGAGAGAGACTGAACATTTTTCCTGAACTTGAATTGTAACCTGGTGCTTCCCTGATAAATCTCATAATCTTTGAGTTCTGTGTGGCCACTGCAGTGAATCATCAAACCCAGGAGAGAGGTGGTGGTGCTTTGGGAGGAACAGTTGGTGAAGTGGCTGGAGGGAGGCAGCATGTGTGGCCTTGCAGTAATGGGCCTTGGGCTATTGATGGTGATTCTGCCTTCCTCTTGTGGGGTTCTAGGAGGTCAGAATATGTGGCCTCCTTGCCCTTTTTGCAATTGCCCAACCTTCCTTCCAAGGAGTGGCTGGTGGATTTGAACCACCAGCCTCCTGGTTAGCAGTTGTTCTAGTTACCCAGTGCTGCTCTGACAAGAATATACCACAAATGGGATGGCTTTAACAAACAGGAGTTTATTCTCTTACAGTTTGGAGGCTTTAAGTCCAAGTTCAAAGTGCCAGGCTCTAGGGGCTGGGTGAAAACCTCTCAACCTTGGGGTTCAGCTTTGCCTCCTGCTCCCAGCCAACTGGAGCTAGAGATGTTTCTTCACTCAGACAGCTGCTGGCTGCTGAGGCTGAAAAACCCAAGGTTGACAAGTAAAAAGGCACAGTCCTGATGTTACCAAACCACATGACAGGCCAGTCATTCAAGTCCATTGTAAGTCCCAGGGTCGACAGAGCATGGCAGGCTGCTGAGCAACGACACAGCTACATGTAGGGTTCAAGTGTGCCATAAGCTAGAGACCATTCCCAAAGCTTCTCCTTATATACAGGAAGCAGACTTCATCCCAAAGGCAGCTACTCAGCTGCTTGTGGTAGATCCCACCATGCAGCTGATTGCCAGTCTCATCATAAGAAATAACTACCACCAGCTGCCCAGCCACTCAACCAGGCCTACCCAAGTTGACACACAAACATAACCACCACAGCAGTCAAGTGATATAGTTTATTGCCTCTAATATACCATTCTAAATTAATAGTTTTTCAAAAGAAAAAGAAGGAAAAGAAAGTTTATACTATTCTAAAGAAAAAACGTTCAACTATGAAATGTCTAATGTTTTTCTTGCATATTCTCTGAAAATTTATACTGTCTCTGGTGTCCTCATGCTCATTTGCACATCTCTTCATAATGTAAAATAATTATTCAAAGAAACCTTCGTTCTCGTTTGAAAACAGAACTCTTAGAAGTGAAAGTGCTGAGAAGAAAAGATTCTGTGAGAAAGGTTTTGGAATGTGGATCTCTAATCCTAAGAAACACCTGAAATCAAAAAACCAAAACCAAACTCACTGCCATTGAGTTGAACCCAACTCATAGCGACCCCTCCTTGGGATTCCGAGGCAGTATCACTATAGAAGTAGATTGCCCAATCTTCCTTCCGAGGAGTGGCTGGTGTGTTTGAACCGCCAGCTTTCTGGTTAGCAGTTAAATAGCCTTAGGCACTATGCCATCAAAAACCATAAAGAACCAAACTCACTGCCGTTGCAGAGACCACTAAAAATCAGGCTTGTTACCAGACTAAGGGTAAAGAATAAGGCTGCAGGTCAAAGGAGGAGCAAGGAAAGGAAGCAATGGAGAGGTAAGAAATCCCAGAGAGCCCGCCAAATAGAACAAATAATGGTTTATGATGTCCTTTCCTCAATTTCCTACTTCCTTCCTTTCCCAAATCATGGCAGCATGAAACTATAAACATTCAAACTGGCAAATGTCTGAAAGTAATTCACAGGATTTTCTGCATTCTATTCTATCAAGTGGTTACACTATAATATATTCAAATTGTTTCCTATTGTTTTTTATGTTTTACATAAGTATTTAAGTATCTGAGTATTTCAATAGGATTAATTATTAGAGGTAAACTGACTATGTTTGATGTTATAAATATTTTTAAGACTTTTAAATCAAATGGTTTTTCAGGAAGATTGCACTAATTCTTTTAGTAACACACTCTCCTGCTTACTACACATAAGAACTCTTTCCATCATTGGCTGTCAAATAAAAAACATATATTCTCTAGTTATAGAAACATAACTGGGTTTCATCTTTCAAGAATAGCTTTATTGTTTTCTCTAACTGTAAAAAAAAAAATTATGCAGGGTTATGTTAACAAAAACTAAGTCATCAAAATATGACAAGGAAAACCAAAATCCCCAAATTTCTCAAGCCAGAGATATATATGGTAAATCTCCCTCCCTCCCTTTCTTTCTCTGCTCTCACTCTCACTTTCTTCATACCTCCCCACATTTATCTAAGCCAATATGTGTACAGTAAAATTCTGCAGATGTGAACATGTTATAATGCTGTAATGTAACATAATGTGAAAGCTTGACAAGGAATAAGGAAGATAGAAGAAGAGATGATGCTTTTGAGTTGTGGTGTTGGGGGAGAATGCTAAGACTACCATGGTCTGCTAAAAGAACTAACAAATCTCTCCTGGAAGAAGTGTAGCCAGAATGCTCCTCGGAAGCAAGAATGGCCAGATTTCATCCCTCCTACTTTGGTCATGTTGTCAGAAGGGACCATTCCTTGGAGAAGAATATTATGCTTGGTAAAGCAGAGGGTCAACAAAGAAGGGGAAGGCACTCAACAAGATGGATTGACACAGTGGCTGCAACGACGGGCTCAGGAATAGCAAGGATCATGAGGCTGGCACAGGACCAGGCAATGCTTCATTCTGCTGGGCATAGGGTCACTTTGAGTTAGAGATGACATGACGGACAGCACCTAACAACAACATCTTTTCTTACCACTAAATATGTATTTTTAATGGGATAAAATAATATCTATTTTTATATTCTCACACTTTAGACAGTTATCTAGTTAAAAAAATCTAGTTATTTCCAATTTTTTCTACTATAAACAAGGTTGTAATGAAAACCTTTGTGCTTATATTTTAACATACTTTTACCTACTTGCACAATTATCCCTTTAATAAAATGTGTTTAAGTGATATCCGTAGGTCTAATGGTATGTCATTTTAGAGTAATTTTCCAACCAACAATGAATGACTGCTTCCCTAAACCAGCTGATTTGCAAATATGTCTGATGTGATCAGTAGTAACATGAATAAATTTGATTTTTAATACTGTGTAATCAAATGTGTCGACATTTAGAAGATCTGTGTATTGCCACAAACCAATAGTTCCCAAATGATTCATTCAAAGTGCAAGATAAGCCGATGGATTTAAAAGTAACCGAGTTCAAAAAGTACACTGCTATTATTTCAAACTCTATATTGTAATTGTTCTGGTAGCATAGTGCCTAAGGCATTTGACTGCTACCAGAAGGCTGGTGTTTCAAACCCACCAGCCACTCTTCAGAAGGAAGGTTGGGCAATCTACTTCTGTAGTGATACTGCCTCGGAAACCCAAGAAGGGGTTGCTATGAGTCAGATATGACTCCACGGCA
>NW_006921848.1:3282889-3284159 GCF_000298275.1 Orycteropus afer afer | reverse complement strand
AAAAAAAAAAAAAAAAAAAAAAAAAAAAAATCAGCTGCCATGGAGTCACTTCCAACTTATGACAACCCCCTTTGTACAGAATAGAACTCCATTCTATAAGGTTTTCAGGGCTGTGACTTCTTGGAAGCAGACTGCCAGGTCTTTCCTCTGAGGTACTTCTGGGTAGATTTGCATTGTTCACCTTTATAGTTAGTAGTTGTGGTAGTTAATGTTGTGTGCCACCTTGGCTGGGCCTGGTTTTGAGTGGTTGGGCAGCTGGATGTAGTTATTCCCCATGGTGAGAACAATAATTAACTCCATGGTGGAATCTACTGGAACAGCTGAGTAGCCACTCTAGGGATATGGGCTGCTTCAGTATACAAGAAGCAGGTTTGAGGAAGGTCTCCAGCTTTATGGCATGCTTGGACCGTGCATATAGGCAAGTCTTCATTTAGCACCCTGCCTTGTTTCCTGCCAATCTAGGGACTGTCTCTGGACTTGAATCAATCAAGGCCTGCCATGTGGTTTGGTAATATTGTGCCTTTTCACTTGTTGACCTTGGGTTTGTCAGTTTCAGCAGCCTGAGTAAAGAAAAGCCTCCAGCTTCAGTGTGCTGGGAGCAAGAGGCAGAGCTGAAGCCCAAGGTCGAGGGGTTTCACCCAGCCCTTAGAGCCTGGCACTCTGAACTCGCACTCCTAACCTCCAAAACTATAAGAGAATAAACTCCTGTTTGTTAAAGCTATCCCATTTGTGGTTGTTTTTGTTGTTGTTAGGTGTTGTCGAGTCATTTCCGACTCACAACGACCCCATGCACAGCAGAACGAAACACTGCCCGATCCCGCACCAGCTCCATGATCCTTGCTATATATACTTGAGCCCATCGTCGCAGCCATCATGTCAATCTATCTCGTTGAAGTCCTTCCCCTCTTTCGTCAACCCTCCACCTTACCAAGCATGACATCCTTCTCCAGGTACCTTTGACAACATGACCAAAGTAGGTGAGATGAAGTCTGCCATTCTTGCTTCAAAGGAGCATCTTGACTGCACTTCCTCCAGGACAGAACTGTTAGCTCTTTTAGCCGTCCATGGTACTTTCAGAATTCTTTTCTGTTAAGCAGCATAAAGAAACCAAAACGGTAGTCAAACACTAAACCACTTGTAGTACCCAAGGATTTCTTTTTGAGAAACTACCCTCTATTCACCAGATGGAACACACAGGAATCAGATTGACTACATCTGTGGCAAGAGGCGGTGGAAAAGCTCAATATCTTCAGCCAAAACCAGGCCAGGA